>NW_010333884.1:12685-15514 GCF_000700745.2 Antrostomus carolinensis
CATCCTATGCGGAACTCCAGGCTGCAAGTGACAGCTGGATGCTCCTTATCGGCAACCAGCATGAGCTGCTGCAGCAACAGCTGAAACCACTTTACTGGAGAAATGTGAGAGATAGTGACTTTCTTGAAGAGCTGCAGGTGTGCAGAGAGCTTAAGAAAAAGTCAAATGTCTTTTTCTTTCTAAAGTTGCCTAGTTTTAGGGAGACACTAGTGGGTAGCTATTCTTGGGTTGCTATTTTATCTAGGAGCATTGCACTGATCTCACAGTCAAGTGGAAATCACCCCTTTCTGTAAAGACAATGGTCACATTGTGTGAGTATATAGAAGACTGAGGGATTGGCTTGTGTAGTGCTCAAAAGATCTTCCCTCTAACTGTGGACTCACATCTACATCTGCTGCTAGGCTGGAAGTGGCTGACTTGTTGACTTACCTGGCTGGTGAGGACTTTTTGGGTAGGCTGTTCAGATGGCTGCTGGTACGGCCAACTTCCTTTATAATAAATGAAATCCTGGATTACATCAACATTTCCTTGTCTCATCAAACTCTCTGGGACAGTACACCCCCTATACATTTGGGACCACTCTAACAAGCCATGGCAGCAGATATTTGTCTTCTCTGCATTGTCCCAGGTACCTGTCCAACTGCCTACTTGAATCCTTGCTGGCTCCCTTCTGTTCCTCTCCTTTTTTATTTGGCTGTGTCTCAACACCCATCCCACTGCAGAGACTCTAAGAAAACTCTGGTAACTCTGACTGCATGGAGAGTCCGTATAACATCTGGTACACACTTCATCTTCTTGATGGTTGTCCAAGTGGAGGCTGTCGGCACGCTGCCAGCAGCAGACCCTAGAGAGATCTGCCAATATAATCTACGGGACACAGGGGAGATGACTAAGAAAAGCAAAGCAATTATACAACAAACCTCAACTGAACTTAAACTTCTGCACCTACTAGAAAGTGGCTAAAGGAATTCACAAACCAAAACAAGTTTTGTGGGCCAGTGAAAACACTGCTTTGAACTGACACTGGTTTCCTTTTACTGTGACTCTTGAAAAATCAGAGAAGTCTCATCTGTGGGAGCTGTACAGATTTGAACCACTGCGTGGAGCCAGACAAATGCCTTTCAGCAGCACTACAGCTCCCATATCTGTCACCTTAGGGTGCAACACGGCTCGTTATTAGTTAAACTCCCAGGTGGTGAGGTGCTGTTGTCTCTTAGTCTCCTGGTTCAGTAGATGGCCTTTTTGCCTGCAGGATAATTCAGCAGTGCTTAGTGAATTGAAACAGTGGAACAAAACCATCCTCTGGTGTCATACCGTGTCCTTTTAGAGCTTCAACTGAGCCGTGCTGGAGACCTTGGCTAATGGCATACTGGTAATTGAGTGCACACAGCATGTACCAGCTCCATTCAGAGAGCACTTATGGCACATAACATTACTTGATCCATTTCCAGTTCTCCATGTGTGACTGATTTCCCACATACTTCAATATTCATCTAAAAAATACCATTATTCTCTTCATTAAGAGTCCCTCTGACCCACAAGGGAGAACCAACACCTTCAAATCAGAGCGAAGTTGGTCTGCACCTGGCCAGGTTTGGACAACCTCAAAGGCAGTGTCAGCACTGCTCCTTTACGTGTCCATGATCTAGGCAGGTATTGCTGGCTGGTGTGGCTCATACCAGTCATATCTAACTTCAAAATGATTTGGGGGCCCTCCTCTGCTATACTGTGAATGGAATGGGCAATGCTCACCTTGTTTTCCTATTTAATTGCAATGGTTTCCCACATAACTGTGTAAGTAGGACCTGTACTGAGTATGAGCGAGGAATCATAAGTGACTGAAGTCCAAAGCTAACAAGCAAATGGACAGTGTCTCCCAGCACATTGAGGCACCACATATCAGCAGTGAAGGAAAAACTTTGATTTATCATTTTCAAGGAAAACTTCCCACCACATCTCAGCAAACAGCACAGTTGGGTACTTTATGATTCCTTAGACATTTTTCAAATGATAACGTTAATTTCAGTCAGATAGGATGGCTCCAAACAAGTGTTTAGTGCACCCAGGGCTTGGGATATGACGCAAAAAAGGAGGCACCTCTCCTTCTGAGGCAGTCAGACAGCCAGCGCGGGCGGTGGGTGCAGCACTAAGGGCTATCAGCCGCTACCTGGCACCCAGCACCTCCTGACTCAGACCTGAAATATGTAACAAATGGTTTGAATTCTCCCTTGGAGGGATGCCGTGCTACACGGCTGCCAGCAGCAGCATTTCAGCCATCCTTGGCAGCAGCTCACCGCCGGAACGCAGACGCTCCTTTTCCTGCACCGCCCCATGGAGCTGTGTGTTTGGGGGGAACTTGCTGTGTGCGGTTTGGGCTGCCCAGGGGGAGCGGAGGAACTCATGCCAGCAGTGACAGCAACACGCACTTTGGTTACCACCAGCAAATCAAGGTGTGAATTACTTCTGTTGCGTGCGGTGTTCAAAATGGTAACAGGATGGCAATAGAGGGTACGTATGTACCACAGTAGTTTTTGAGCCATATTAGTTTTTTCCCCTTCCTTTGACTTTTTTCTAAGCTTACAGATTTGGACATGGATACTTTTGGTTTTTTTACACAGGAAATATCAATTTTTTTTAATTGATAAATACATGTGGCGAAACGGGAGCCAGGGCTGGGGCGGGCGTGGAGCTCATGAGGTGCCTGGCTGAGGGGAAGACGTGCTTCCCTTCGGGTCCACGGGGAACAGAGGTGGAGACCGGGGACGGAGCGGGGTGGGGTGTCCTCAGCCGTGACTCGGAGCGGGTGCGGGTGACTGCCGGTGCAGAGGG
>NW_010333885.1:0-55293 GCF_000700745.2 Antrostomus carolinensis
AACCCAATCTATTCTATGATTCTATGACTTAATACTCTGGCTCCTTCTACACTGGAGAAACACAAAAGATGCAACTGCAACCTAGGAGATTCTACCTTTTTTTCCTAAATCCTAACTCTTACAATAGACTTAAATACCCAGACAACAAATAACTCCCCAAAATTCTATGTAGACCTGGCACCATCCCCTAAATTTAGAGAAGAGCATAATCCAGTACAACTGCAGTTCTTCAAAATGCTTTTGCAGATAAAATCCCCAGCCCTGACCAAACTCCAGACTTAAATCTAAGTGTAAGATAGGGCCTATCATAACACCATCTAGCACAGAACTCTGTACACAATTTAGCCAGAATCCTGTGCCATGTATCTCTCTGCTGTGAAACTGCCACCACAACAAAAAGCCAGCTAATACCAGAGGTAAGGTTGAGTGTAAGTTATGGGTGCACGCTGGTACAGACAAGTTAGAAGTCTTTGACATACAGAGAATACAACACAGGCTGCAGATTTTCAGTTCTTTTCTGAAAGCCATTCTAAGGTCCAGCTTTAAACCTATGCAAAGACATTATCCAGAATACATTTTCATGAAAGAATGCACACAAAATGAAACATTCTGACACATTCCTTGCAAAAATGCTCTCTGCGTGATGCACTGTCATTGCAAAGATAAAACTCCCATTCAGTTCAGAAGGAGTTTTCAATCTGTACAAATGTATTTTTCTTGGCTAAGACAACGCACAAGTTTTTTAAGTGAAAACCAATGTGGGCAATTCTAAAGAGTAAGATAGCTACAGTTAAATTAGCATAGAAAGAACTCGAAAATGGTGCCAAACTTCTCCATCACTGGAAATCCAGATAATAAAAAGATATATTATGTTCATTAGATAACATATGCCCTTAGTTTTAGCATAATCCTCTTCCATCACCATCCACTGTGGTATTGTCAAATAGGATAGTTTAAGAGTAGCACTTGCTGTGTTATCACCAGGGAAAAAGCCATTTGCAAGTTTTCACAGTACCTTAATGGACTCACTCTGCTCTTGACCTTGACACTTTAGTCTATGCTACCATCCTAAACTTGGCTCATGTCAGTTTTGGATTATGCTTCAAATTGAATTCAGTTAAATAAAACCTCAAGTGTGTTATTTTTCTATCTTAAGTGATTATGTTTCAGTGCATCGAGATATATCAGGTCTTCCCCAAATATCTCTGCTTGGCACAAGCAAACACCTCCCAGAAAGCAAGGCTGCCAGAAGAAAGGACTAATTAAGAGACCAGAGAACAAACTGTCCACATAGCTCTCTTTCAAAGGAGTGCCACTTCCTTA
Organism: Antrostomus carolinensis; assembly: GCF_000700745.2. Taxonomy (NCBI): domain Eukaryota; kingdom Metazoa; phylum Chordata; class Aves; order Caprimulgiformes; family Caprimulgidae; genus Antrostomus; species Antrostomus carolinensis. The sequence goes on from NW_010333885.1 coordinate 1,324, forward strand.
CAAATTTTTGCATAAAATAACTAAGCTATAGTGTATATCTTCACAAGTCTGAACACCTATACACATGTCAAAAGGGCTAGAAAGATCTGTACCTGCACTAACTTGTTGCGTTGCCATAACAATTGGAGCAGAGGTTCCCATTTTGTGATCAGAAGCCAGTTAGTGCCTACAGAGAATGAACAGCCCATGACACTGGATCTCTTTGTAGTATCTACCTGTTAGCATACATCAAGGGAGAGCTGAAAACCAGGTTAAACACTTCTCCATGTAAGCAACTGCAGTGGAACAGATTCACTGGGAGGTCCCAGCAGGGCAATTTCTTACAATGCAAGCCACACTATTAAACTATTTGAAACTGCCTGCACTAGCACAATCTGAGGCTTTCATGCTAACTTGTTATAAAGGTAAATTTATGTGGTATCTGTATCATTTAAGTACAGAATGCATTTTTATGTTACCTGGAGGCAGACTGTCATATCTGGCAAATACTACAGCACAAATTTTAAACAGAAGGTGTCAAGGATACAAAGAAGTTTGGTGCAAACCCTACAGCTATTTCTGCCTTACATTATCTTCCAAGTCTGCACTTGGCAAAACAAAGCTGAGAGAACGGAAGAGACTAGTCCAATGTATTGCTTATAGAGCATTTTGTGAACTAGCAGGAAAGCGTCCTCCCTCCCCAAACATTAGTTGTTATATTTACCTGGTAACATACCTATTAATATCCTGTTTCTGACATAGGTTCTATGTCCTTTGGATTTCTTTAAGACTATAATCAATACTTGGCTGCATTTTACAATAAAATATACAGTTTACAAAATAAAATTCTTGTAGTTATCTCTGCAATGATTTCTGAACTTCTTTTTAAAGCTTGTTTTATTTTCTGTATTTTCAAACTAGCTTCTTCTATACAGATGTCATTTGCAAATGAAAAGTAAGACCAGCAGTAAAGTCCATAAGCCTATTTCTGAGCTACAGCAAACAAATGCAAGAACTGAATTGATAGAGTACCTCAGTATTTTCACCTACTTGCTCAGTTCTCAACTGGGAGGCAAAAGAACACTTCCATGTGCCACAAGTGCCTGAGCCTGACCTGGAAGATTGCTTTGTGCTGTGCATGTCTGAATTTTATGTTAGCTGTCATTAATGGTGTGAATTTTTGCCCTTAAGAATTAGCATGCATGGAAACAATCTAGGAATTGTGCTGGCCTTGCAGTTGGGAGGCAGGCAGACAGATGGGACACAGTTGTGTAGTAAAATGAATGGAAAACAGTCTTCATTACACATTTAGATGCTTCTGTCAGTTTAAATCACAACTCAAAGTGGGGATTATGTTCACAGCAGCTTATCAGGGATATAGTTATGTGAGTGCCACTCACACTGATAAGAAAATGCCTTGTTATATCCGTAGCTACTTTTGAGCAGTTACTGACCCAGATGTTGGGTTCTAGCACAAAGACTGCATCGCTGAGCCATATGGTGGTACTGCTCAGAATATCATTTCATTAGACACCATCCAGGAAGGAGCACCAGCTCCAGGAAACAGATGCTACAAGCTGGAATAGTGGTGAGAAAACAAGGCCAGGCACTGTGTAGGTGACCAGAAGTGACACTATCTCACAGGCACATTTCTGCATCTTTATCTTGGCTTTTTGACTGTCTTCACTCTTATTTCTTCCTAGAGCAAGTAGAATAGCTGAGCTGCAACAGGAAAACCTTGGGACAGCAACTATGACAGCTCTGACTTGAGAATGATTTTACTGCAGGTCCTCTAAAAATTTTCTTAGACTTATTTAAGCCTTCTGAAGAGTGGTTAAATGGGCACTTACTGCCTGTTGCATAATATCCACTGTACAGAGACCTTTTGATACATTCACCAGCTTGTTAGATATTGACATGACCACTGAAATGGAAAGGTGGTCATGGAGATGCAGAGGAAGAAGATGGCACTTAAACTCTGACAAGTGGCCCTAAAGGAACCGAAGGGAATTTGTCTCTTTTGCATATACTGTCCTCTCCAAGTTACACTTTCACTGTTTTCAGTGAGTACATTACACATCCATGCTGATACAAGTGTAGGTGAGGATGCAGTTGATTTACTGAGCCAAATTTCCCATTTGCCTAGTGTTGCAGTCAGGGTCTGGCGACCGGAAGATGTCGCGCTGTACGGAAAGATAGGTCCCCTCCTTATGACGTAAGCAGACGGAAGTGACGTTGCGAACCCTATATAATGCCGTGTCACCTATCAATAAACGCCATTTGCCGTCCACCATATTGGTGTCTGTGAGCTGATGGACCGAGCAACCTGGGGTTGGTTGCCGTGCCGTTCCTGAACCAGGTCGCCACGCCTTTGCGGAAGGCAACAGCCTAGCACTACAAGTTGCCTCAACTTCTACAAACTTCATTAAGACCAGAACTTGGACAGAACCTCATAATGCCAGGAAGAAGCAATTCTATATGTAGGCACTGATCAGTCCCTCCTGACCAGCCAGCCATACTTAGATGTATGCAAGACCATGGTAAAGATAGCAACTATGCACATGGAAGCTCAGCTACCTCTCAAAGTAGCTAAACATTTTTACTATTTTGAGTATTTTCTATTGTTTTTCTCTATTAAAAAGCCTGTGCAGTTCCAGCTGAGAAGATGACTCAGGATGTTGGATATGGAGACTTGAGAACAAGACATTAAGACCCCAAGTCACTGCCACCCTGCCAGGAGGCTTTTACAATGATTTAGGATTGTACTCGGGCTGCATAACACAAGTTCCTCTCCTGGGTGTTGTGACTGCTTTTGTAATGCCCCTAAAGAGCCAGAATTCAACAGGTTTGGGCAAAGGCCATCTGAATCACCATCGTGACACCATAGCTTTGAGGCCTACATAAGGCACAAAAAGCAGGTGGTGTATATACAGCCTTTAAGTTTGCCCAGGGTATACAGTGAAAGTTACATATAAAAGTTAACTCAGCATCTAAATGTCTGTATCTTTTTTTTGTCTTTCATACTACGATGAACTCCAACAGAGCATCCACATTGGAGGTCAAGGACTCTTACAAAAATGATTTACAAATTCTTCATAGTGTGAGGTCAAACATATTGTGTAAACAAATTGTTCAGAAGCCATAGAACAGGGGTAAATCCAAAACCCAGTGAAATCAAGCAAAAAAACCCTACTCTTGTCTTCACTAGGACTAGGATTTAGCTCATAATCCAATATTCTCTGCCACACTTTAGACTACCACTGGATCACTACAATGTGTGACATCAGCTGAGACCTGAAGGGATCTCCCTGTCTACAGAAATTCACCATTAAGTAGACTCTTTTCTCCCCTATCCCTAATGAAATTCTAGCATTTAGAGGACTCACACATGCATTTGCTGAAATATCTCTGCTAAATTCAAGCTTCTAATGCAGCTTTGCCAGCTTCTGCTTTCAAATTCTTTAACCACCACCAAACCCCCCAACTCTCTCTTAGTTTCATTTTCCAGGATGGCTTTAAAGACATTTCTTTCCACAGCCTGTGTTCTGCTAAATTTACTAAATTTAAATTGCTAAATAAGAACACAGCTATGAGAGATTTGAGATATCTTGGGGTACAATAGTTTAATGTCTCAATTACTACTCTGATTGACCAGTTCCATGCACTAAGACACTCAGGATCACTATGGAGACACAAGACAAAGCTCTAAAAAATCTGACAGATTGATTATTTACACATTTTTAGAAACACACTATCATGAGGCCTCAGTTTGAAGATCTCAAATCTTGACTCTAAGCCCAGATGGAGGGTTTAGCCAGCTCCTGCTGGCTTTATTTCTCCACAAAACAAATACAAAATGCTTCAGCTGTATTTCAATAAATTCAGGTTTGTTTTAGCTGAATTGTGGTATTACTTTCAAATGGTAATTGCAAGCTGTTTCTGTACTAAGCGTATGTAAGAGATCACTACCTGTTTTGATGAAAACTGAGAGTTCTCCTATCTTCCCCCGGGGTGATCTGCCCTTGTTTACAACCACTGAACTGTTGTGCCTTGTTGCAACTTAAATACTGCACAAGAACCCTGTAAACACATATGCCTTACAGATGTACTCTTCTCACTTGCGATCTCCAGAGAGCCTATAGCTTAAGACAGGGGCTAGTCAGTATATGGATGCAAGACTCGGGACAAATCCAGTGTGTAGTGATAATTAAAGCTGGCAATCTCATCAGCAAAGGTTTCTTGAATTGTTGCACAGAATGGCTTGGCTGGCAAGCTTCACCATATTGCCTTGAGGGGTACCTGTCGGTCACAGATGCCATCAGGATCTCAACACAAGAAGTGATTCCATGGGGATACATACCATCAGGAAACCAAGTCTCTAGTGGTACTCAGTCCAACAAATATTCTGTCCATTTTGAGGGAAGCACAATTTAGCACCAAAACAGAAGGATAGCACTATTTACTATATCAAATCACCATCATCCCAAGTTTTCCTTCTCAGCCTCTGAACCACACTGAAATACGCTTTGTTTACAAGAGCTGATGGAATCATAGCTCCAGATGGGATAGCCACAAGTTGCTGTATCTGAAACAATAAACTTATACTAAAAATTGCTTTGTTTTGGATATTGCAACAAGGAGACAAATATTTTGTGTGGATTTACATTACGATCAAACTGAAGAATTACCCAGGGGATCCTACCTGCACTCACATCAAGTTTCCCACTGACTGAAATGGACAGAATGCCAATCTTTATTTAGGGATGGTATACAGAAAATCAACCTGAGGTGTGGGAGGGGGGGGTACTGTGGGGTGTTCTATGTTAGGTTTTTAAACTACATGCTTTACCCTGACATCTGAACACCTTTCAACTGCAGCTGAATTACAGTATGTTTGTGCTCTTGACACCTGCTTGAGTTAAGAAAAGCCTTTTTACAGATGCTGGTCAAAGATAAAGCTATTTGCCAGCAATCTTACAGGACCTGTAATGGTTTACAACAGCAGTGAACTGAAGGCAAGCAAACTAACAACCATCTTATTTTGTAGCACTATATTCAAAGCCTTAGAGATACAAGGAGTCACACATTCATTTTGGTTTCTGGATTCTCATATACTAGTATTTTTTTAAAAAAATATCTTTTGTTTGAAAAGTGTGATAAAAACCAAATAAAAATGTATTTACTTCTAGATTCAGCAGCAAAGATATTATATGCCATTTTTCCAAATTTGCTGATGAAGAGAGGGAACAAACATCTAGTTTCACAAAAGAAAGTTTAGTACAAATCAAACAACTCAAGCAGAAAAATAATTTATCAGCTTTTCCTCCTAACGAGAAAAGAAAGAGAAGGGAGCACACATTTTTGGCAGCATAACAACATTAGCTAGAGAACATTAAATGATGAGTTGGCAGTGGTGAGCCTTTGATTTAACTTCTTTGCTATGAATGAGTTTTGCATTGCAAAGCAGGTTTGTAAAATTTCACAGGGTTTTCACATCATAATTTTTTTTCTTATGTTAAGTATCTCAAAATTAGCTGGGTGCACTGGACTTTAATGCTATTGCACACTGGCAAAAAAGGGGAGATTTTCAAAGGCACAAATAGAAGTTAAACATTCTGCTCCTGACTTCCAGGATGACTTTCAATGGAAACCAAGTATTTAACTTCTATTTATGTGGGGGAAAAAAAAGTTACATGAACAGTAAAGCACAACTTGAATATACCCTCTTGCAGGTGTGGCAGCTCTTGCTGTATACCTCAGGAGGTGGTCAGACTGTTCTGTCTGGACCAGTGAAACACATCCCAAACTCCAAATCCCTTCTCAGCTGCTTGCCCTATCTCTTGCGTTTGCCACAGCATGACACCACATATCATCATACAGTAATGTTTTCCTGAGAAAATGATCAATTAAAAAACCCCACTATACAAAAAACATTAAGATTATTCTGAATGATTTGTGTTAGAAAGCAGCTTCATCTAGCTGCACATGCTAGCACATCTAAGAAGAAAATTGCCTCCAATAGGGAATGGTAACAAGCAGATGGACCATGATGGAAAATAATCTCTTCAAGCTGGCCCAGGAAGAAGCACACCCAAATACAGTTTTATTTCTGCACAGCTTTCCCTTCCAGGCCAGGGGAATGGTCAGCTCCAGGAACATCGCTTCCAGAGCAGAGCTGTGTGCAGAATGGTCAAACGCATCCTCTAAGCCTGAAAACTAGAGAACTGGAGAACTTGAGACACTCATGCAAGAAAAAAAATCCTTGTTCCCTTCAGCCTACAGTTCCTGCTTTTTCATTACTGTGAAGGACACAGCAACCCCTATGACAAGACAATATTAAAAGCTGAATTCAAAACTCTACTTCAGAACAGCATGCTTGATGCAACAAAATTTATGCTTTTTTTGTATTTGTTATCTGGGTCTACTTATATTTTCATTTCAGAATGACTTGATTTTTGTGCGGTGATTTTAAGAAAGCCTGCTTTTCCTTTTACATTGTGGTAGCAGTTCTTTACATTTTGACACAAGAAATCAAAAATCTTTCCAGAAGTTCTATTAATAAGAATCCTTATAAGTAATACAGCTGATCAGATAGCTTTCCTAAGATTTAGGAAGAAAGCCAGCCTTCCAACTAAGACTTGGAAGCAAGCCTATAAATGGTCTAAAACTAATAAATTCAGCTGTTCCCCCTATCCCTGGAAGTCCACCCCATGAAGCTTCCAAGTTGTCCTATGTCAAGACCAGGCATGATTTCTTCCAAATATTTCTGATTGCCTCTCACTCTCAAATACCTCAACCACATACCAATTCATCTTTCTGCACAGCATGGGTCCTTAAAACAGTGTCTGACCTAGAGTGTGCTGAGAGCTGATGACATGTATTGCTTGAGACAAAAGCCAGCCCTATTCTGAAATGCACTACTCTGAGAAAACAAAGATTATGATACGTTTCCATTGTACTCGCTTATCACAGATTGTAAAGCAATTCTTGGTTATATCAAATATCCCTCTCTCTCTGTCTCAGAGGATAGGCAAAAATGCAAAAGGTTTTCATTTGCAAACTCAACTGAATTATAAAACAGGAAAATCCTTACTGAATGCAGTCCAGCACTGGAATCATAGAACCTGTCACTTACTTGGTTTTTGGACTCTTTCAATGATAAACTAACGTCATATCATGAACATGAAAATAAACTTAAAGTATGAGTATGGCAATTAGATTTCACAGTGAAAATGTTCATAAACTGTTTAACATCAGGTGATTCATCTCAGTTTCCAAGGATTCCCCAAATCTCAAAGATAATCCAAACAAAATTCTAATAATGAAAAGGAAAATTAACTACAAATTGGTTCATTTAAGTCTATAATTTGACAGCTATGCATCTGTAATATTTTTCCCGTTGGGTCATGTTAGTTTAATGGTTTCACTTACACAAGATAGAAGAGATGTAAGTTATTCTGAGCACATCACTAGGAGTTTTCAGAGAACATAACTGAATTTCTGCATCCTTTATGCCTATTCTGCTACTACGTTATCAAAGGCAATGTGTCCTCCCTAATAAAATGTTAGAAACTAGCATGAAAAATAAAAGAATAAGCAGCATATTGGAAACATTGAAGAGTGTCTGAAACAGCTCTAGAAAGTCAACTGTGTGATGAAAGGTAAGGAAGAGAGATTTTGGCCCAGCTCAAACTGCCCAGCTCAAGCCACTTGCTCAAAGTGTTCATGGTAGAGCCTCAAGCTGCTCCTACTGAGCACCACAGCAAACCCCTTCAACACATCTGCACAATCCCCACCTGACATAGAGAGCAGCAGGAGCAGCCACTGCATTTTCTATTTCCCTAAAAGACAGAGTACATCAGCTTTCCTCTTGACCGCACTAAAGGATACTCATTGCTCAGCTCTTCATCTCATTCTTAGCATGTACAAGCAGGTGTGAGACAGAGTGGTCCTAGTCATTTTCTGTGTGTAGTGACAAGAAACCTCAGCAAAACATGTAGTTGTTCGGAGTGTCAGTGGGGAGGACGCAACCTCAATAAAGAGCTCATGAACAATTAACTGCAGTGCCTTCATATTTGATTTCTTTCTCTTATCAGTGTAAGAACTTATGGTTGGGCAAAAGTATCCTACATCAGGTCACAAGATAATAGCCTGAGGGACAGAGGAAGCTGGCATAAATTAAGTTATACTTAGGTGGCTCCAATTTAAAGGTTTTTTGAGTCCATGATGTGTAATCCCATTTGAATGTAACAAATTCTCATCTAGGTCAGTCCAGGAAACTAGACTAAGTTTAGAAACAAAAGTATAGTGTCTACAGAAGACCCTTCTGATATTAGTAGAAAGCTATTTCTGTCAAAGGGAAAAGTAAGAGACAGTTTTTTTTATATAGTTCACTGAAATATCTGTAAATCTATTTAACTTCAGCATCAAGAGCAGTGCAATTTTTTTACTTTTTTTTTTTAAAAATAAGAATTGGTAATTTAACTCTCTATAACAAGTGCTTTCTTACCTCAATCAATACAGTGCAGTCACCCATTTTATGCATTATATGGTTCCCAGCAAATAATGGGAAAAGGAAAACTTTCTCAGAACAAATGGGAAGATAAAAGCAAGCGTTTTTAGTAACAGTGATGAAATTTGTAATAAAGACCAGCTGCCACTGAATTCTTTTATTACCAGACAGATCAGCTGAATTCACCTTACATTACATATATATTGTTATTTATATCTGCTGCCTGTCAGTATATGGCTAATTTCTACAGAGATGGCAACATGATTTACTAGGCACATTGATGTATGTGGCACAGCTGCACAGCCAGGAATGGAGGAAGTGCTGACTCTCCCGTGACTTTTAAACAACCAAACCACTGAAGTACTTTGTAGTCCTGAAGGTCAGACAGACACTGCAATAACACAGTAACATTAGGACAACAGTTTTCCCCAATGTTACAGGAGCAGTTGTAAGCGTACAGCAATGAGGAGGGAGAGCTAAAAAAACCCCTAACACTGGCACTTGCTTCAGGATAGCCTTATCCTGTATTACTGAAAAAGCCAAAGATGATACTGTGCAATGGTAGGCTGGCATGAGCACCTCTCCCAGTGGTGTTCCTCAGTCAAATAGCATGAAATGAGTAATATTTACTTAGGCAAGTTAGGATAGCAGAATCAGGCCCACAGAAGGATGCAACTAAAATTATTATAAGGTTGCATTTCAATGTCATTATAATTTCATGTATAATCAAAAGGAAAAATTTAGTGTCTATACAATAACAGAAAAACCTTCTACAAAATGTATGTGTCACTGCTGCAAACCAGCAGTTTAGACAGAAGATACAACAAAAACAATCCAAAAGAGTCAGTCTGAACTAATTGCTGCAGAGGCATAAAAGCTGAGCCAGCTGTGCTATTCGCTAACTACAAGATGCAATAGCTGACTGATTATTCAGATTGTTTGTAGAAATATGATGAACTACTCTAAAACAATAATAAAAAGACAGCATTATTACTATGCAAACCAAAGAACAAGGCAACATAAGTCACTTTTCCATATGTAAGATACTTCCCCATGCTACTCAAAAGAAAAAGAAACCCAGTAAAAAAAAAAAAAGGAAATCAAGGAAACTGCTTGTTTCAAATATAAACAGCCTATGACAAAAGTGACTTCAGAGTGCTGCCTGCACTTACTGTTACTGATTATATCAATTTATATGGACTGTTGCTAGGACAGTAAATTGACAGTAAAACTGACAGAGCACAGTTTCAACACAAGAAAGTCAGGTTTTGAGGCAATCTCCCAGCAGATCAGGTAACCTAATTAGTTTAAAGATGAAACCTGGTAAGTTTATGAATGGTATTATAGATCACAAGTTCCCACAATAAAGACCTGGATTTAATCACACAAGAAACTCCTTTTGGTCCTGCATTTCTAATTTCTTGTTACGTGCCTGTAGGGTGCCATGGCTGCTACGTGGCCCTTCCACAAAAGTCACAGAAAACAGTAATAATGTGGGTTTACACCAGGCTGACAGAGTGGCAAGCCCCACTCGGGCTCAGTGACCTGGACTGTACACATTATTTACCTTTTCAGTGTTCTTTTCTAAGCTTTTACTAGGTCTGCTGTCACCATTCCCAGGCCACTTTTAAACCATAAAAGGCCTGCAAATCACACTGTTTCTTGGTAGTAATACTAAACCTACACATTAAAGTATCATTTCTGAAAGTTTTATAAATCCTTGGGAGATGTATTATGATCTATACAAACAGCAGTGCCACAGGACAGTATGACCAGGTGTTAGATGGTTTAATCTCAAACAACTTACTTTCTAGAACCTACTAGGTTTACCAACTACAAAAGTTCTCCTTAATATCAACCTGTAACAAAATATCAGCAATGAAATTTTACTGAAGAGTGACAAAAAAAAATTAAATTTCTTCTCTTCTGCACCTATATCAAGGTTCCTGCTAGGGATTTCCTCTTTCAACTCGTACATCGACTGCCAAAGGTTTATCAGTCATGTAAAAAAAGAGTGCTAACATTTTTATACACTGATGTATTCAAGCCAATGTATAATACCATACTATGTTGATACCTCAGCTGCACTGAGACCTGGATCTTGGCTCTGTTGGCTTTTGCTAGAGTTCTCAGTCTGAATCATGCTTGCATATTGAATAGTTATATTGAACTTCATCTCTTTCTAGATTTTTATGCCCTCAACTTTGGAGAGCAGGGACATTTCAGAGAGATAGCTCTGCAAATTGATTCAGCAAGAAGCAGAGTAGATAGTTCACTTGACTTATTAATTCTAAAACTTGATGTTTAGTGTGAAACACCTACAGTGTTTTGCTTTTCTTTATTGTTGGTCAAGCTTTTTTGATTAGGTTAACCTAATTAGCAACCAGAAACTACAAACACTGGATGAACCCTCCATCATAAAAAAACTCAAAGAAAAGTTAAAATCCAACCCTAAGAATTCAAAACTTACTGATTTATATGTACATCTCCTTACACTCAGTCATCCTAAACAATTCTCATACTGAGGGAAAAGATGAGAAAGCGCAAACATACCTCTTTCAGTTCTGTGGAAGAGGAAAGTTGTTACTTAGGAATGCGAATTTATGTTGTACTTCTGTTCAGTAAGTGTTATGACACATTAATGATTTGCTGTTTGGTTACCCTACCTGTGCTGCATCTAGTTTTGACTGTAAGATGATATTACCATTATCTTTCACCTTCAAAGGGCTTTCTTAGACAGTCTTAGGGTTTTCATCCTGTCATATACCCTATATTCATGTTGGGGGATATCTGACTGCCTGTAAACAAGGAAATAATCAGAGTAAATTAATCTTTTAGGCATTTAGGTAATTTTACCTCCATTAATTCTGTCTTACTGACTTCCTACTAACCTGGAAAAGTTTAAGTGGGGGTGCATGGAGGGGTGGAAATACTGCTTAGAGAACAATGACTGGAATTGCTTTAGCTGGTATGCAATTCCCATTAGACCATACCGCTGTTTCTGCATAGAAATTCTTATGACTAGAAAAACAGTGGGAAAACCATGTTTCTGTATAAAAAGCTGCTTTTGATCAAAGAAGGATAAAATTTCATCATGAAAAGACCTATTTGCGCCTGAATAAATTCACCATTTTGCCCAGAGGGAGAAGTTCAGTCATTTACACCACAAATAGGAGTGCTGGCTGGCAGAAAGAGCAAAGTGTACACTGGATCAAATTTTCACACACTTGCAAAGCTATCAGTTTTCATATTAAGTGAAAATTGGCAATTTTCTATAGCTCTGCTTTCACTATTCTTGATCACCATCAGTTCAGGGACCAGAACTCCCAAGGTCAAGAACAAGGTCCCACTTTCAGAGTCAAAAGTTCAGAATGACCATTCACAAAAAATAAGCATCTTTTCACTAGTCCCTGCAGGTTTCCTGGAGTTACACTGCTTTTTCACAACGAACCACTTGGTAACACTTTAAATTAACAGGCTAAATAACAGCTCTGTTAAATAAGATATTACAGGTAGAAATGCTTTTCTTTCTACTAAGACTCCTAAATCTTTGAAAACTAAACCAAGAGGAAGCTAAATTAAGAATTAGTTTGACTACACCATTTACTTGATTAGTTTGCAGAAAATTTGCATTTATTAGTAGTAACCTAAAATATTCTGCATTATAAAGCAAGCAGCATTCCTCTCAAAAGGTGTGCATCTGTGGCTTACACAAAGAGGTCTCAGTCACGATTAACATTCTTTAATGTCAGGATAATATTCATCATAGTCCAAATTCCCTCAACACAATTCAGTAAGAGAATCTATTGAGAGTTTTTAAATCATCTCTTATTATGGTCACCTCATCAGTCCGTCTTGTAGAACAGAAAAAAGAGTTAGTAATATGGAGCTGAACCACGAACATTCACTCCAACAGGACTCCTCAGTAAGGCTCTCCTGGGTTGCAAAATAAAAAAAGTTGAATTTTTTTTATTAAATTTGATTTGTGCTTATCTGAAAGATTTAACTACTAGATTGACAGTTGTGTTCTTGAACTACAGCAATATCTTAATGTTTTTTGACCAGTAGCAGTTTGAGGCTTTTTGACTTGAGGACAGCAAGTAATTATTTCTTTATAGAGGCTGATAGAGATGCAGCTGCACCCCTGCATGCTGCAGCAATTTCTACCTACAACATCAATCAATAATGCCAGAAAGAGTAAATGAAGGTTTGCGTAAGTTAAAAGACACATGTTGCATTCTTACCATATCCTCCCTGCTTCTACTGCCTTCCTTCTGTTGCATACTAGCTTTAAGCACTTCAGCACAATCTTAATATATGCTGACAGAGCGCTCTGGCAGAACAGAGCTGAAGTAGGTGCTGGTGTTTTCTCACTGCAATATAATATTTTCTCGATGTGGAGTCCCCTTTAGTTGGTGTTTTCACATAACACTAAAGTTTAACACATCCTGGAACTGCAAGAGTAGTTAAGATGACAGTATAAGGAACCAGACAAAATGTAGCAGTATTGAGATCTTAAACTCAGCTTGACAGAGCACTACTATTGACCAAAGCTAACAGAAGGACAAACTACTTGTATCAGGCACAGTAAAGGATTTAAGTGCCAGTTAGTTTGCTGCTTTGCTGGTTTCCTGTTCTGAGAAAGGTCTGTGAATTCAGAGTGAGGTTCCTATGTAGTCAGTGTACAGGTATGGACAGTACAACATCTCACAATCCAAATGCAGACTAAAACCATCAAAATTTTGAATATTTGCATCTATCTATATAGACCAAAGGAAGAGCAAATACCGAGGCAAAGCCTTAACCTCCAAACCTTAGGAGACCATTGATGCAGAGCACTATCCATCCAGTCAAGACAACAGCCAAGAACTCACCTGGGAGATTGGATGCACTCTCTTTCAAAGAAAACCAAGCAAAGCAGACTGCTTTCTGCCATGGACAGTGGCACAACAAATCAAAACCTCTCCTTCTCTAGAGGAAGCTCAAATGCATATAAACTTATCTATCTTGGGAAAGACAGTCTCAACTTCCAGTGCTGAAGTAGAGCTGCTGTGCCGAAAACAAAAAAAACTTCAGAGAAGGGGAGTTAAAATGTGCGCATAAGAAGGAAAATAAACTTCATGGCAAAAGGCAAATCACACTTTGGGAATAAAGCCATGATTTTTTTTGATTTTTTTTTTTTTTCTTAATTTTTGACAATGACTTGAGAAAAGAGGCCAGAATGAGCCAGCACAACACCTGTCTCTCCCTCCCTTTTTTTCTCCAAGCTTCCTGAATTCTTTACAGCTGTGATGCACGCTGAAAAGAGAAGCAGGAAAGGTTCCTCTGAACCAGGAACAGCCTGTCACACACTTTTGAAAGGCAATAGTCTTCTAGGCAGAGAAGGAATCTGAATTTCAATTTACTCTGTCTTCCCTGAGTATCCATACCTTTATTTTAAAGCAAAAAGTACACACCAGCAGTCATTCCTTGCATTTTATTTCATACCTATTTCCAGGCCAAGCTCCTTAAGGAGCCTGAAAAAAGGAATGCTAAGTTTTAGAATCTCAGTTGAGCTTAGGGCTGAGCTGCATATTCCCATCCCACCAAGGCATTTGTGCATACAAGCAGAGAATAATTTCCAGATGTTTGGCAAATTAAAATGATTGGGGATTTCCGCAGTTCATCTACCTTCAAGACCTTCATCTACCTTCAAGACAAAGCAGCAAGGGGTCTTTGGTAAAGTATGTGCCTCAGTGCCTAAGTTGCACATTATAAACCAAACTCCTCTTTAGTTGTTTAGCATCGCGTGTCTAGATAGGTCCTCTTCAATCCCTAAATTTTATGATGAAGTGGAAGATTTTACTCTAGAAAACTGCAGATTTTTTATTCTAAAACCCTGTAGATTTTACCTGTGCTGTATCAGAAGGACCTATTTCTGGTTTTGCATAACTACACTGTTGTGGTGCATTCTATTCATGTTGAGTGATGTGCTGATAGTGACAACTTGTAGAGTACATAAGACTTTTCACAATGTTTATCAGCAAAGTTTCAGCTCTGGTTACAGCACTGGGCATTTAACCATCTGAAATTCATCAACTACAAAGACTTATACTTTTGCATAACTATCTTACCTGGTCTGTAATGCCTGGAAATATCTCAGTTTCCATGCTCATGCTACGAAGGAAGCTCTCCAGCTTCCAAGTTACTTAGGGTTGATCTGCTCCTTTGAGAAACAAGCTCTGTCCAAGGTATCACAATAGCAAGGTGACGCTCCTCCATCTTTTACATCTTACGCAAATTACATAAAAGTTAACCAAACTCTTAATTTTGAGATAAAATTAAAGAATAAGGGAATCTTAAATCAACCATTAGAAGCTGCACCTTAACATTCTGATGTAGCATAGGCAACTTCAGACATGAGGAGAAAAGTGCAAGTAAAGTTTCTCATTTGCAGTCTTCTAGGAAAGAGACACTGTATCATGAAGACTTAATGCTGTGTCATCACGTTATGCTGCAGTATCACCAAGCTGGTAACAAAATGATGCAAGTTTGGCACATGCTGAAGCAAATCATCCATTGCAGCTCAAGAAAAATCATAACATTAAGCCGTCTATTCAGTGATGCCATCATCAAACACCACAGTAGGCAGCTAACATTGACATACTGCATGTGAAAAAGCTCTAGTGTACTTGCTGGGGTCTAATGCATACAGCAATATTCTCATTTCAGATCAGATTTGCTCTTTGACTTCCAAATAAACAACACAACTTCATCCATAAACCTCCTTAGGCATAAGCCATTTTGAGAACACTATTAGACTATATCCTGCTCTGCAGTGAGCTGAGAAATAATTCATTTTTCCTTATACAAAGCTTCTCTGACTATTATTCTCTCTTTTTTTTTTTTTTTTTTTTTTTTGGTCTTGGCTTTAATTTCATTAAGATAATGAATTAGCCAGGCTCAGTATGGAAATCATTCAGCCTTCTCTTACATATAGCCCATCTCATTTTTTTTCAGGTGACTCTGCAGAAATTCTGCTCTTACCCTGCCTTTAGCAGAGACTACCAGGCTTCTTGCTCAGTCACAAGAATGCTGTTTAGTCTGTCAGCTCAGGATGTTTGTGGATGTCACCATTAGAAGCTTTTTTTGCAATGCTGACTTTAGTTTTCTTGTAGAAAAGCTGATATACTTATTCAGATACTCTTGCTTTTTCCATCCATTACTCCTTTTAACATCAGAAGTCCACAACTCAAGGAAAAACTGTACAACCACTCACAAGGAAATAAGCATCTAGGAAATAGATGCAAAGTCAAATCAGGAGAGCTATGCAGTTTCTTTGTTCCTTGTTAACACTTTAAACCCACCCCCTTCTCCAACTTACTTTTATATCTGGCTTGACAAAGAGTGACAACACTGAGTGCACAAACAGGCCTAGGAATTGCTGCAGCTTTTTTCCACCTCCCTTCAAAGTTGCATTTGGACACAAGGCTGAGGAGAAATCAGAAACTGGGAAAGTACCTCTACTTATTCCCCAGAACATGCAAACTAGACAGACTGGACATAACTAAGTAAAATGCATACAGTATGTAACACTAGATACAGATTTCAGTCAGAGCTTCATTAATCCCAGGGACTCAAATGAGCAGTTCAAAATGAGCATAGCAACTCCCCATTTTCTCCAGATACTGTCTCTTTACCTGTATCCTTCTTTAAGAAGGGATTTACAGCACTGAATCCCAATGTTATTTCATCTTTAGGAAGGAACAAGAAGCTTGGCAGATACTGACACTACATGTTGCCAACTCTCTATTTGAATAATGAGAGGTGTCTTTTCACAGCTAAGAGGAATAAAGCTTTAAGTTTCTCAAAGATTTGTCTTTCTTGAGATATCTGGGAGAAGGGGGCTGGTTATGTCTTTTGGTCTTTTCCAGTAAGCCAAAGCCCTCATACTTTTATGTATCTTTCAGTGACTTTTCATGTCTGTCATCTCTAAAAATCCCATCCTTCCCAAATTAATTCTGCACATCTTTTCAGGGAGGAGGGAAAGGCGAGATAAGTGACAGCTCAAGTAAAAAGCTCAGAGCCTGAGAATTATCAGAATGTTGTCCCACAGAAATATCCCATCACATCTGATGGCCACTCCAGTGTCCCTGTTCTGCCATAAGGAAATCATTTTTTAACCTGGGAAAGAAGGTGATAAAGAAGTGTAGTTCTAGCTGAACTGAACTATGGGGAACTGCAAGCTCAAACTTGTTCACCTCTGTGTGGTTAAGGCATTTCAGTGTGTGTGGTTTTAACAGGTCTAAGCTGCTGTTGCTCGAGAGGTAATACTCCATTTACATCTCAGCTATAAAGTTTTGGCAACATTCCCCTCAGTTTATAACAGTTAGGGACTAGTGCAGATATTATTCTCTTGAATTTTCCCCATTCTGTAATGGGGAAAGATCAGTATTTTTTTATACTGGTATTGTTTTTGGTTTGTTGGTTTTTTTTCTTAGGGGAGGGGGGTGGGGGGGCGGTGGTGTTAGTATTTCAAAGAAAGCACTTTAAATCTTTGTCTAGTGCCTGAATGAACTGGGCAATAATATTGGACCACCCTACAAGCATAGCTGGATGGTTGTCATTTTTCAGTATTTTCCCTCAACTAGTCTCTTGGGAAAATGTGTGAATGATAATAGATCACTCTTGTTTCAAGTAATTCAAACCATATTCCCAAGTCTTTAAACATATCCAGCAAGAATCCAGCTGGAGCTCCCCAAAGCAACTTGCAAGTCATTCAGTCACAGGAAAGGTCAGGAAACGTTTGCAGCAGCAGAGCAAGATAATATAAACTCTGTAAACATTTACCAATAGCTATAGCTATATTTCAGAAGAGACAGAAGGGAAACAAATACCTCAAGGAATGACAGAATGAAAGCACCTGAGAACTATCATGAAAATTTACCAGCTTAGAAACAAATTCTGCTTGCTTGCCTTTAGCAGCCAGAGGAAAGTTACTTGCATATCAGTAAGAATTTTCTGTAGGAAGCAGTATTTGTGGACAGTGAAAGGAATAACAACAGGATACATGTCTTTAGCTATTTCCAAAGGATGAGGAAGGAAACCTCAATTTCTTCCCCAGAAGGCCTTGCTCCTGTATACAGCTGAAAACAGGGAATACCTAGGAGAAATCCATTGTTACTTCCCACAGAATTCCTTGCAGAATGTCCCACCTCTGGGAAGACATTCACACTTACTGGGGTTTCTTAGTAAGAACAAAGTTACTTTTTCAGCATTCACTTCCTTTTTCTATCCAAAGGATAAACTAGAGAAACTGGGGAGAATTTTCTCTCAAGAGATGTGCTCGCCCTTCAGGATCTGTATCCACAAGGCTCTCACTGATAGGCATTTTAGCCAAAGTCTACCCTGAGTGAATATTGAACAGTCCTATGAGAACTGGTCTTCTCTCTTTAGAGGAAGGCAATTTGAGTCCACAGAAACATTCCTATTGGACATTCTTCTGGAGATGTTGAGGAGCTAGAGACACCAAAGCCAGATGTAGCCTTGAAAAGTATTAATACTAATACCTTCTCAGTAGAAGAATCTGGAACAGCTAAATTGGGATAAAAATTCTGCAAAGCTGTACTTTGAGAGCTTTATTCCCATAGGTGGGAATTGCTAGCAAAGGCAATCACTTTTTCCAATATTTTAATATTGTTTTACCTCTAACCTCAGACTGAATCTTTCCTCTAATCAGCACATTGTTTAAAAGCTACAAAAACAGATAGGCTATTAGAGTCTTCTACATACTGATGCCTTTTCACAAGTTTCTTGGGGCAGACATCATATAGTTGCTGTTCCACTGTCACCTGTGTTACACTTGCAGATCACCTTCCCTTCTAACACCGTCTGCTACTTTAGGTCTTTTTCACCAAATTTCTTCTCCAACAAGTAGGAGCTATATTGCCTTGTCTGAATAGTAATCAAGAACATTAAGAGAAGCAGAAAAGTGGACAGACTGATAGTCAGGAGATTTGTATTTAACTGACTAGTTTGGAACATACTGTATGAACTCATTAAACTGCAGTAGGAACCAGGAACCAATACAACTAGAGGTAGCAGGAACGAAGTAACAAACAAGGATAAAATTATTCATATAGTGTAAGAACTGGAAAATTTCAGTCCCAGCTTAGGTAAATTGAAATAGATTTACACCAGGAATCTCCTTGTTTCCTTGCATGCTCCGTGAGAAAGCAATGGATTCTTTCTTAACATCTTAGCATACAACAGTATCATTCCTCAGACACTGACAAAAACATAACACTTGCAGAAAAGCAACATGTAGCATAAAACCAGAAAAAATTCAGATTGGCAACAAAATATATGATATTGTTTAAAGTAATAAACTGCTTAAAGACAGATGAATGAAGGGGGATGCTAGAAAGACAAGTTCTTGGGATTGGCTGATTATAAGAGAGGAGAGGGGAGTAAGAAAAAAAAAAAAAAAAAAAAAAAAAGAAGATGAGACCTAGCTCATCTTTTTTATAAATCCTCCTGAAAAAAGCCACATGCACAGGGTGATTAAATTAATCATAAACAGGGAGCCTAATTCCTATTAAACACACAGAAAAGATCATGTAGGTCTGCGTTACCACAAGTCACCAGATCATGGCATATCTTTCACATGCTGTTCAGGCACTCTCAAGCGCCTTCTTCCTTCCTGCTCTTGCTACTATTTAAGGCTGTTTTGCACTGATCATTAAAAGCTTTCTTACATTCAGGTTAGATATAATAATAGCCAGCAAATAGTTCTTCATTTTGTAGCAGGAGGTCTTGTAACTTAGTACTTTCACACACCTTACTTATACTTCTGAGTTTTTTTTCTTATGTAAAATGACCATATCCCTTTTCAGATTCTATCAGGTTAAGTTACAGTTTTATGCTTCAACAGGATACACACACTTCTTTCCTTCATGATTTTTTATAACCTTTTTTTTTATAGCTGTGATGAACCAGAGCTGCACATATACCCTAAGTTAAGTCAGCTCAAGATTTGTACATACAGTGCTGTCGATGCTTCCCTTTAGCATCCTGAAACTCTAACTTTTTTTTTTTTTTAAATAAGTGAGTAACACTGATTGTTGTTGAAGAGACTATACCTAGAGACTATACCTTTTTCTTCTCTCCTTTCCAACTGCGGAAGTGACATTCCCAGCCTATAACAAAAATTCTCATTAATATTTTGTAACATAATGGATTTAATATGCATTTTGTACTGTTATTTAATCTTACTTTGCTGGTCAAAGCAATCTTTTTTTTTTTTAAGTCATATTCAAAACTTAGTGTCCTGCAAATTGTTTCAAATCTACAAATCACACTAATGTAGCCCAAGTCTTTCTGCCAAAACCATTGACAGACATACTAAATACAACACTAAGACCAGTTCTTGCAGAAGCCTTCGTCAGAGGTCATCAAGTACTTGTAGTATTCATCACCAATCCAACAGTTCCCATTACAACACACTTTCTCTTTAGCTAAGATCTTACCCATGTTGGAATAACCTACATTTCCTTTGCAGTTCCACATCATAGTTCCACAAAAGTATGGATTGTGTCTCCTGCATTTACTTCATCTAAAATACCGATGATCACAAATAATCATCAGCTTATTTTAACATCATCAACTCTTGCTTGCTGTCCAGTTACCTTTATGTCTATAATATACTTTTCAGAAGAGGTGTACTTTGAGCTCTGCTTGCTACAGACACACGAGCCTGTATTTCCCTCATTTAATTGTTCTCTTTTAAATACTAGTTCTACATTATCTAGTCTCTAATTATATAATGACAGTCCCAATTTAACAGAATCCTTAAAATGCTTTCTGACACATTTGCACACTGCATACTTGTCTTCAGAATTCTGGATGGATGATTAAGTTGCAGAACAGACGGCTTTGAATTTTGTTTACACTCCAGAAACTTTCGACATTTACATCCTCAGTCCCATCCCAAGTGTCTGCTGCAGGATTAGGAAAAGCTACCAACTTCTAAACAGCCACAGTTAAGGGAAGAAACACTCTCTTGGGTAGAAATCTAGCTAGAATTAACAGTAAGTTTCACCCATCTGGTCTGGAGCTTATCTTTGAAAGCTTCTAGTTAACTTCATGCAACTCTACCATTAAAAAGTATCTTCTGCATTAGTGAAACCAGTCTCAAAAGCATCCCTTGAAATATTACATCTACAAAAACAGAAGCTCTTCCTCTCTAATGTCTCTTCCACAGTTCAATACACCATTTTGTTTTCATCAATTTGCTTATGAGAACTAGATTCCTGTCTTGGCATTTCCTGCCTTTGACAGAAGCTGCGCAAGAAGAGAATGATGTTCTGAGTGAGCACAAAGCACACTGGCTGGCAATAGTGCCTAGAAGATGAGAGGAGTACTTGTCCTTGGAAGTACCTTTTTATTTTAGTGTTAAGTGCATCATCAAATTCAAGGGGTTTAATTTGTGAAAGAGATCATTGTTAAGCCTCACATGCTTTTAGTTTGTATCTATGTCAGACTACATTACTGCATTGAGGCCAAGCCACAACTCAGTTAGGACTTTAAATATACCTTCATTTTATATATACACTTTTTGTCTAGGGCCTGCTTAATACAACCCCTCCAGCAGAAGGGGTTGCAAAACAACACAAACAACAAAACATCCCCAAACACTTAACGTGAGCTCTGCCCTGCCAATATGCCTCTTTTGGAGAGTTAAAGATCAATTACAGACAATTATGCTAGTTAGAAGCATAATTTCAGATGTGTCAGGAATAACCACACTGGTTGCCTGTGCTGATTCCAGAAGACCGATCACCTCTAAACCTGGCTGAGCTGGAAGCCAGAAATTCTCTGAAGCTGAGCAAGGTAGGTCGATTCACATTAACACCTACTGAAAGAAAAGTTACTAAAGACATGCTGTTTTAACTTAAGTTTTGAAATAGTTCTGAATAGCTGAAAGAATCAAATCAGACACATCAAGCCTGGCTGCATGTAAAAGGCTGCATATTAAAGGCTGCAAAGTATTCACTTCCAGAACACAGAGTGGGGAAAAAACACAGCACACAATCACCAAACAAAACCCAAGTATACATTTGCAGAATGATTTCTGAGGACAGACTTCAGATCAAATGACTACTGCTAAGAGTGATATCTAATAATGTTTCAGATTCAAGGACTTGGTTATGACTGCACATGCAATTAAGTCTGAACATTTTAAGGAATTACTGCTCTTCATTTTAGTCAGCAGTGGTTCGTGCTAGCTGGCACTTTAAATGGACATGAGTTTTCTGATCACTAGTTACTGAATCTCATTTCTCAGTTAACAGACAGTAACAGACAGTTCTGCAGAGGTAACAGCATTCAAATCCAACTGCAAGAACACATCCAACTAGTTTAAGTCATCCGTGAACTCTTCCAAAAAGAAGATATTCTAGGTACAATACAGATACATTATTTTCAGCTACTATAAAATGGCACAAGACAAAATAATTCACTGAGATCTCCTAATTACTTGCTCATTTTTAATCACAACTCTCCAGGCACTGGTATATATTATTAATAGAAAAATTAAAAGGTTAAAAATAGTGTACAGTTTAGCACAGAAGGCAACAATGAAACAGAAGCACATAATTTTAATTTGCTTTGAAGTCTAGAGCAATTCAAACAAAAAAGTTAACTATATAAATACAGAGTAAATGCACATAGTTTACAACCAACTACATGTATGCAAGAATAACAGCAAACCTCACAAGAGCACTGAAGTATTCTCAAACTGTCATTTGTGAGTGTTTAGCTATGACTTCAAGGGCATATTATGTTCACATATGCAGGGTAGGCAGTCTTAAATAAAAGAACTGAAAATTTACATAACAATCTTAAGAGACAGAAAGTTGAAAAAAGTAGCACATTTACCTAGGCACACATCAGCATTCAGCTTGTTTTCTGAATTTGAACAGTTTAAACAGGAAGCAACATTTATGAAGGCTCTCCAATCTTTTGTCTCTGGAAGCATTCTTTTAAAATGCTACAGTTTGAGGAAAGTTACAAAAAACTGTAAGAACAAAAACAGAATAGCAGAAACAGTCATTAACAAACATCTCAATCAGAAAGGAAATATATGGAGTGCATTATGTAAACAGGGAACTAGAGAGATGCAACATCAATATACAAGTGGACAAGTTGATGTTTCAACTACAGTTAAAATAACCAAAAAACTCCATAAATCCCTAGTGTAAACCTACTTAAAACAACATAGGTTAGTAGATCAGAAATTCAGACAGAAACACCAGATTTATCTGTCAGTTGACAGGCTGGGTGGCTCAACCCTTTGCAACACACCACAACTCACTTGTTTTCACACAGCTCTACGGGGACCGAATGGATAATAGAGGGGTCAAGAAATGTGACTGCATTCACTGAAATTTTTATTTTTATGGCTTTCCAAACTCGAGCCACCTTGCCACATCCCCTCAATACGCCATAGACACCCAGTGACAACCAGCGCTGTAAGGAGCCAGGCAGGCCCTGGCAGATGAGCCCCTTTTCCCTCTGATGAATGAATGCTTCATGCCATCTTCTGACTGGTTCAGAAACTGCAGTCTCACAGTGTCCCAAATCCAACTGGTTGCTGACTCAAAATTAACAGCAATAACATTAAAGTTTCATCTAGGCAAGGAAAATACACAGAAACTAATTAATTACTAAGAGTTTTTCAGACATCAAAGACCTTTGCCTCTAGCACAGAAAAGTGTGACATAAATACACTACATTCAAATATTAATCAAGATGACCATCTAAGTTACAAGAAAGTTTAAATGCACTCCTTTCAGTTCTGTACTTAAGAGATATTACTGAATGTAGCATCTTCTTATTCCCTTTGAGTTTTAATAATAAATATCAAGAAAACTATATAAATAATTTAAAGATCTTTGGGAAATATTTCAGAGGTAACTTTATATGTACTGGTAGTTTAAAAATGAAGAAAAAACCCAAGAAACTTTGTGTTCATGGTTTTTTATGTAAAACAAGCCAAAAAGATGACTCCTGAAGTTTAAAACATTGCTTAAACGCCCATTAAAAAGGTGGAATAATAAGCTGATTGTCTGTTTTTAGCTGTTGTCTCCCATATTCAATTGCTCTTAACATTTTTCTACTTATCAGCTGCAGGGGGTCTGTTCTCACCCAGACAAGGCACACATATGGTACCCAGTGGATTAATGGGAGAGGAACATGTAATCAAGGGAGAAGGTATCCAATAAGCAGAGGAGAGAGAGCCTAGGCTAATCCAAGTATTAATTGTATTCATGAACCCCAAAGCTGAATATCATCTTTGCCAATTTAAATTTTGGCTATGATTGAAGAATTTGAGTAGCCTGAAGAGTAATCCACTTTCTACAGAACTAAAGTTACAGTAAGTAGCTATTCCTACACTTAGTTATCTGAACAATGGCATCACATCAAGACTTTGGTCAGAGTCATGAATACTCTAGACTTTTCCTAGAGAGCTCACTAGAAAAAGCCTACTTTAGAAAACACACTGAAGCACTCCCCTCACTTTAAAACAACCAAGTTCACCTTTGGTCACATCACAGATCACACTGTCTTTAAAAAGGTAAGATAACATTTTCCAAGGAGAAGGAAGTCAATATAGCTAAGCCTCCACTGCAAGGTCGCTGTATGCACTACAGGTGGCTTTTAGAAGGATGAGCAATTAGTACAGAAAATTACATAAAAAACTCAAATACTTTGACACTGTGTGGAGAACAGGACAAGGGTCAAAACAAAGAAAAGCAAATGAGAAAAACCTAGACTGATTGTTCTGTAGGCTTTGAGCTTTTACATACAGCATACAGAACTGCTGCAACAGAGATACTATGGATCTACAGCATAAAATGTTTTATTCTGCACAGCTTATACAGAAATGAAACCATATGCTTTGTTTAAAACCAAACTACATGTTTTGAACACAGTTTGACTACAGATAACCAGTAAGAGAAAGAAAAGTAATCAGCCATAAGAAGGCCACAAAGTGCATAAGGAGTCATTGATAAAACAAAGCCATTGCACACAACGCACAGTTTAAATGTACTTAAGTACCACACTGGAAGAGTTGATAGCACAGTTCTGTTCACACCAGTGTAGCAGCATTTATATGTAGAAAGCTATTGCCCCCAGTTTCTCATGATCATCTTCCTCAATGATCATGGATACAGACTGAGAAGTACTCAAGGTACAGATTAAAGGTATTTGTTTGGAAAGCTGTACAACAGCTTGTAACATTAAGCTTCTGATTTTGACACTCCAGCTGTACCACTTTGGAAAACTCTGTAAATTATCACAGAAGAAACGAGCTAGGTCTCACTGCTGAATGCAACACATTGTTTTGCAATTGGCTTACAGAACAACAAAACCAATGCCTGAACATTCAATCTGGAGGACAGTGTTAAACTGTCAGCTGCAGTCCAGTACACAGTTGGAAAAAGTGATACATCAATTACCAAGGGGAATGCTTACAAGAAAAGCTCAATTACAATTTTCTCCAGTGTTCTGCACAGAGGCTGTCTGCACTTAAAAGATCTATCACAACTTCAACTGTTTTCTGCTTTCTAGTCACCTTAACCATGGTGATATGTGTTCTCCCCCTGTACTCCCATATAGATACTGGTAATCCAAGTCAGGATGTGCCAGACATTTTAGGGTAATACTGCTTGTTCTTAGGTAGCATGAAACTACTTGAGTGAACCTTGTCTTCAGAAATGGTAGGTTGGACTAGTTGAGAGTTCTCATCACATTAAGAACCTTTAAAAAGGCTATGAAGTAGCATTCAGCAAGTTCTTCCTTAGCTGTGGGAGTGACCTGACAGGTTGGCAAGGAAAACACAATATAGGAGAACATTTCATAGGTGTCTCTCACTTATGGAAAGAAAGTTCCAGAAAAGAAAGAGGACAATGCAGGAGAACTAGAAATTCACATATGCTGATATTAACAGATACAAAACCTGAAGAGTTCAGCAATCAGATCCTTTCTCACTAACCTACAACACTGCTCAAATTAAAAAAAAGTAATCACCTTTTGTAGTGAAGAAATAACTCCATTCTGGGTCCCTGCACCATATTTTGTCTTGAGGTAGCAACATGGAAAAATTTACACACTGACTACTACCTCAGTCTCTTTATGAATCTTCAGAGCAATTGAATGGAAGTTTAAGGTATGGAAAGGTATGAAAGTACTGTCTTTCCCATTCTTCCTACAGGTTACTGTGCAGTAAAACAGATCAAAAAGGATGTAGTTGAGAGTAATCACTAAGAGAAGTAAATAAGGCTGCCCAAGAATATATTTTACATGCCCTCCCTCACCCATCAAGTCTCTGAAGAGGACTGAATGGCCTTGTCTAGATTAACAGATGAAAAGAAAGTTACAATCTTGAATTAAGAGATGTATAAAGGCATTCCCTAAGGGGTAGTTTGCATTTGTCACATTGCCAAGAGACCACACAATAAGGCAGCAAAATTATTCATAGTTGCCCTCAGTCAGCCTTCTGTTTTGCCCATAGCTGCACGTTCCTGGTATAACTTTCCTTTTGCCCACCACATTGGCATTCACATTCAGTGGTCCACTCCAGTCTTTCAATCTTCCATGTTCTTCTAGGAAGCCTTGTTACACTGCTATCCATCAAGCAAGTAGACTACCACTTCATAGGTTGACATCATGATAGCCGTGTTCGGAATCTGTCTGATCAGATGCATAGTTAAACCTCGGTAGAGGGATCCATACCCTTCTTCTCGTACAAGCAAAGATAGTGTCTGGAAGAAAGACCTGTATTTTGTTCCCTCTTCTCTTAGTCTTGTTCGTACAACCTCTGTACAAAGAAAACCACATGTGGTTACTTTCACCACTTTTCATTACCTTTCCCAGCAACCAGTTAGTGATTTTACATTCAAATTCAACCTTTCCCCTTTCCCAAGTTCTCAATCTCAGAACTCCTCTTTAAAAAATGAGGAGGAAGACAAATATAAAAGCAAACTAAGTATGTGTAAGAGGAAAAGAAGTTATGTTTTTGGTAGTATTAGATATCTAACTAAGCAGAAAGTTCATTTGCTTAGTTAAAATCCAGAAGGGGATTGTTGTTTGGGCTTACGTTTTAGCTTGGAAGTTGCAACTAATTGCAACTAATGTCCATTGACAATCTTAATGTATATACAATTACTTTGCTTTCCTACAAAGCACAACTGAAAATCAAATTAGACAGCCTGTTTTCCTAGAAAGGGGACAAGAACTTGCTGGCAAATTATGTGAAATTGTTGAGTATGCAGAGAGATTCCAAGTGAAAAAGGATCTTGTTTTTAAGTACTCTGGGTCACACCCTGGCAAATCCTTTGGAAAAAATAAACATTGCCTAAGAAGAGGCCATGCTAGATAGCCACTTAAAAATACTTCAGCTTCTGAGTACTATACTCATGTTAACTCACTGAATCAGACATGAAAAGCTTTAGACAAATAAATAATTCCTGAGCAAGTGAGCCAAAGTCTGCTACAGATATCACTGAAAAGACTCCCTCTGATAATTTTATTCAGGCTCTTAGCTGTACACGTCCCACTTACCATGGGGATATGCTATTGATGTTGCACAAGTTTTAGAAGTGGCAGCAGCCATCATCATTCCAACAAAGTCCGAAGGTTCTTTTGCCGATTCATCCTCATTGTCCAAGGCAGAAGCAGTCTTATACTCCTGTAGTTTTCTCTTAATACTCTCATAAATAACAAAATGAATAACAGTCTCAGATATGCCTGCGTAGGATGCTGACATTCCTCTGTAAAAGCCTTTAATACCATCTGATCGATAAACTTTTTGGACACATTCGAAAGCACTCATTCGCTTTTCTCCACGATTCCTAAAAAGAAGAGAAAGACAGATATGAAGCTGGTGCAATTTGAGACTGGAAAATAATTAAACAGTTTTGCTTGAGTGACAAGGGGACTTAGGAAACACCTCATGATGCTGAGGGGCTCCGATTCAGACACATTTAAGAACCCAGAACTTGAAGTGAAAGTCTCAAAGGCCTTCAGGCACTAAACACAGGTAAAGCATTACACGGAATCCAAGCCAAATGGTGACTAAAGAAAAAGTACCACATAGACAAGTTGAACAGCTCTAGGCTTCCCTAAGTCTTACAGAATAAAGGACTAAATTGCTTGAAAACAGAGTCCCAAATGAACTGTCAGTGTTGATGAGTCATGAAAAAAATGACCATTTTCTTCTGCATAATAAGTGGATTTCCCCTAAATTGTGTCAAATACATAACTTCATAACATGGCAATTACATTGGCTAAGAGTTCAAAGAGCAGGCCTCACAGCTATCAGCAAACAACTAGCATCATACCAACCAATACAACACAGGTAGCTATTATTTTATTGAACTAAACCACTGCTGATGTCAACGAAAATGCTCAGACATGGCTGTATCAAGCAATACTTGGTAAATAAAGTCTTATTCCTATTTTTAGCTTGCTTACTAAACTGATTTGTGCATGTTGAAATACTTTGCATACTGTACAGTGCTACACAAAATCGTTACAACACTCCATAAAATATGCTTCACGGCAGCAGTGAGTGCAGGCGCTTGAAGCATATGGATTCTGCCAGCAGAGGTCTCCTGAGTGAGCAAGTCAGAACAAAACAGCAAATAACCTTGTAAGAAGTTGTGGTAACTCATATGGATACTGTCAAAGCAAGATAGACAGTGGTGGTAGCTACTGTGTAAGTAGTATGAGGCATCACTCGATGGCAGAATTTAAGTCCTGCTGGTTTGAATCTGCAATGTCAGAGAGCAATGAAACAAGGTACCAAGCACAATTAAGAGAATGAGTGGGCCCACATAGCTGCGAATCAGATCTTGAGTAAGCTAGGTGGCAGATGCTGCAGAGAAGTGGAGGGCTGGCATTGATTTGGTGACAGGCAAGAGAAAAGAGTGAAAGAACAACTGGCGAGAAGAGCAGCTGGACCTACAGTTGCATATCCAGGGGTACCCCAGTCCCCACATGTCCCTATATACCTAGATAGGTGCAATGACAGATTGCTGTAAGAGTTTCTTCTGATGCGCAAGATGCACACCATTGTCTTGAAGGCCAAAGCAATTTCACTTTGGAAACAAAACACATGCCTTCTCCTGTTCTTACTAGGATCATAAGGATTTCTGAGAACAACAAACAAGATGAGGCCAGGATAATCCCAAAGGTCAAGCGTTTTTATGCCTCTAATAACTGAATGAGAAGACCTGAGAACACAGTATATGCTAGACTAGCTCAGTGTCCTACGCAATGTCAGAAGATCCTTCTTCAGATCTCTCACACAGTGTGCTTGATATAACATACAGAAATAACATGCACAAGAAATCTATTATTTTCCCTAATTTCCCTCAAGCTCTATAGTTTAAGCAATTTAACTGTTTTATCAGTAAAAAACAAGCAAAGGCACAAGATATCACCAGGATGCACATAGCACCAAATCCCCTTGGAATTAGTCATGGAATTACTACCTCAATCATACAATGTCATCACAAAAAAAAAAATCTCATTGTCTGGGATATATTTACTATGGTTACCTTGCAGCTAAGTAGGCCTACTATGAGGAAAAATGCTAATATGCACTTAATTCAGAAACTCCAACAGATCTCTAAAATAGTAATATGTGGACCATTAATGTATTTAAGATGGCAGAAGAAGGAATTTTATATTGCACGCTAAGTTTTCTGTAGAGAAGTCTATAAAATGAACAAGACAGTTGCATTGAGACACTTGCACCATATCAGTTGCCCCCTACAGTTTTAAATAGATAGGAATATAAAGATCTTTCTTTCTCCCTTTTTGCATAAAGTTCTACCTCATTAGAAGTTTTCTAATAACAGTTTCTGTAATCAATTTTGTAATAAGTCCAAACAACTTCTATTGGCTGCCCCTTATTAGGTCGATTCTTGTGATTTGATCCATGAAAGCAATTTTCCACTTTTTATAGGCTAGAGCTCACTGTCTGTAAAAAATGAAAACCAGGATGTTTCAGGCATTTTTCTAAACTTTAGCTAAAATACTTAAATCCTTATTTCAGGAATGTTTAGCTCAACAGCTAAAAAAAAAGAGAATATATTACAGTTGCATATGGTTGTTAGAATATTATTTTAATGAGACTGTTAACCTGCTAATTCATTCCAAATTTGCTGGCCAGTCTACTATAGTGCCTCAAGCATGGCTCAGAACACAAAGATTAACACGGAGAAAAATTATAGTGTGACTTGTAGATAGATCAGCACCTACTTTCTAATTGGAAATGCTGGATATTTAAAGAATCATTCCATTTTGGGATGCAGACAGATGCACAACATTTAAGCAAAGTCTTATCACAGCAGTGATATTTCCCATTGTCACTATACCTTGCATCAAGCTGTAATCGTGTCTTTACTAGCCAAATGGGATTAGTTGTTGTGATCGCAGTAAAACCTAAAATATTTAAAAAGAAAAGTTAGGTGTCATAGAATCACAAGACCAACTGCATCTAAGTTCGAAATGCACACAGTAAGGTACAGAGGATGCAAAAACTCGGACTATACTGATTTATAGAAAGTACCCATTGTAGCCCTTTACTGTTATTTTATTAATCCATACAGCCAATAAACATTTAACTTATTTTTAATTTTTACATTAATATTGAGTAAGTTTGATTCTTAGCAAGAGACGTCCTATATAAAATAAGCCCAATTGTGTACATTTCGCCACCTATCTAATCATATCAACCCTGTTTTGACACCACAAAAGAGCAAAGCTAGCTAGGCTAATATTAGCCAATTTGGCAAACATGTCAATAAAGATGCATTGCAAATACAGCTATAGCAATTTGAGATGGTATAAAACATTATGTCAATTTAATTTGCTACCTGAAATACAATCCGAGTTTAAAAGCATGCAGACTGAATAAATACTACTTTTGGTGCAGTTAAAAGGCATGTATTACTGTAAGTTAAGAGACCTTTTAATAATGAACTATAAAGAGTAGTTAAATTTGAGTGCTAATGTTTTATTTAGTATTCAAAGCAGAGATTGTTGGTTGGCCTAGGACTACTTTTACAAGCATATGAGTGTTTAAGTTGTTAAAGTAAATAGTATGACTTCTAACTATCCACACAGACACCAACTATTCAGGCTTGCTTAAGGGCTTAAAGCTTTGATTTTCAGTCCACTAAAGAAAAACAAAAGGAAGAAAAAAAAAGGAAAAGGAAACAAATAAAAAAAAATAAAGAAAAGAAGTAAGAATCACTCTTACTTCCGCACAACCGTGGAGAGAAAAAGAGCAGAGTGAAAGGCAGCTCTGAAAAAGTAAAATAAAATAAAACATCTAGAGTTGTAATACCACACATGCACCATTAATGAGGTGTCATGTCTGCAGGAGAGAAGAGGAAAAGGGAAGAGCTGGAACATGGCCAGGCAAGAGATGATAAATTTAGACACTTGCTTTCTAAGTGACACACATCACTTATATATCACTAAAAAGACATACTGCCCTCCTGCAGGGGAATGGACTGGGGTTGTGGGAAAGCAAAGAGTTACCTTGTTCAGTGCATATCTGGTGCACAATACTTATACAGCAAACAGGCTATTGATAAGCCTGTTTATGGAGATCATTAACAGCTTACATATATATATTTAGCAGAACCACTTGCATATGTTACGTGTTACTTCAATCACAACCTAGGTTTACATTGTACACAAATGACTGCAATACTGAGAGAAATGCCAGGGGATCTTAACTGTTTTAAGGTTTGTTCTACCCCCACCACCAAATCTTAAATAGTTCATTATGATTTTCAGTTACTGTTCTAAAGACAAACTACAAGCTTTAGCAGCTACTAAGATTTAGCCATACTTCTGTGCCAAAATAGCAAAACCACATTGGATATTTCAGTTTAGTCTTTTGATAAAATAAGTTTTGAAACTTACTCAAACCTCTTAACTAAATAACTAGAGAAAGGTTTGGGGTTGGCTTTTTTTTTTTAATACACTACTCATTTTTATGTCTAAGTACATATATATGTACGTATTTCACTCCTTCATATGATGGCGTGAAATCCTAAAAAGCCAAAAGTAGGTTATATCTGTATTTCATGTAGGTAAATAATTAAGTAAAAACTTAAAGCATCAGGGAACTACTCTGCCATAATAAGGCATGGGATGTTTTTAAAACATACTGCATCTGCAAAAAAGGTTCTGTAGTTCAACTAGCCATAGCCCTTCTGACCTGTCCCTTGATGCCATAGAAACTTCACTGATTCCAATAGCACTTGACCCTGGGTTGAACTAAACTGAAGGAAAACATTGCTCTTGAGTTTTTTCTTTATACTAGCACTAGGAAAGGTTTATTTTTCTTTTACTTCAAATCAGAATCTTTCCACATCTGTAGTGCAGTGAAGGGCACTAGGAATGCACAGGACAGCAAAGGTTTTGAAATAAAGTGGGGAAAAACTACTAACTTCCCCTACCAACAAGTTTTCCAGGAAAGACTTCTTTCTATAAAAGAAAATTTGTTCCCAAGTCTCTCCTAGTTCTTAATTAGAAGTGAGGAAGTCCAGAAAATCTTTTGCATTTCTATTTAAGTTGCATGCTTTGGAATTTTGTTACTGCTAGACTGTATGTTACAGCATTATCTGCTTAGTCCTTTCTCCTTCCTATTCAATTCAAAAAAGCGGTCTCTGTAGATCCTAAATCTACAAAGGAAACACAGAGGTGAGATCAGACGTAGTGTCCAAGTGGCAGTAGTGACTATATTCACCCACAGCAGCAGCCTGATACTTCTAGGCAGGCTGGGAAGAGAATATTGGAGATTGCCAGTGAAGGGTGGTTGGCACAGGATGCAGCTTACTTTGTCCAAAGTTGCTCTGATCATTACTTAAGCCTAGCACCCCTAACTAGGGCTGTCATAAGCCTAAATTGGTGCAACAGTTCAAACCAAAGCGTTCAAATCAAAGAGCCTTCAATAATTCAGGTTTCAATATGCAACGACTACAGCTTAATTCTTACAGGTACTGCAGCAAATACAGTTAGCAGAAGAAAAATAAATTGAGTTGAGTGATGCTGACATTGAGGAAAGCACTCCAAAACATGAAACATAGCATTTGGGATCTTTGATACGATAAGCTTTTTTTTTTTTTTAAATACAGAAAGTCTGTAGCAAAAGTATTTGTTAAAAAAAAATAAAGTTGAGGGGGCTTTCAACTAATATGAACCTCTATCAACTGTTTTCTTTTTCTATTTTTCTTTTTAGAAGTCTTGGTGAACCTTATAATGCTTTACAATGTTTATCAATGTGTTGCATCCTTAAGAAAGATTCTAGATTAATTAGAAGTATAAATCAATTTGGCAACACCAGGAACTCCTGTACCTCTCTATGTTGTATTTTCTTCTATGAAATTGTATCCCAGTTTCAGAAAGAAAGAATTATCTCAATCTCCTTTTTCAGCTATTCTAGCTACTAACAGGTAAGATCCCAGGTATTCCTATTATGCATCACATTTCAAAGGTTAGGAATTTTTTTTTATCTACAAGCCAATGCAATTGATTCAGACATATGTGAATATGGAATGCTGAATTAAAAATCCAAAGTATTAAAACAAAAAAAAACTAAAAGAGAAAACAGAAAGAGACAGAGAGGAGATTATATACATACTAAAAAAGAAAAAAGAAAAGAGGTCTTTGAAATAATATGACAACACAGAATATCAGCTGCAGCATTTTAAAGGCAGCTCTGAGGTACTGAAAAAACCCAAAAGGCCTTGTTTAACCCAGTAGGGACTTTCAATTAGCCAGAGCTAAGTAAAGTAGCAGCTACCAGTGAAAGGTATTTTCCACCTTTCCCTGAACTGCACAGAAAAAATAACTCAACAGAGTTAAGGAGAAGTGATGTCTTTGCACAATGCACGTCATCCGAGTTCAAGATAATGAAAGTGAATTCCCCTTATTTTGTTTATTTAATAGATATTACAAACCCAATGTGTGGTTCTTACACTAGAGGCTGCAAGAGACGCTCAGTTCAGTACTCACGAGGTTTAAGTTAGTCCATATTTCTGCAGGAAGTGACCTGCGGATGGGGAGCATGAGATGACACGATCTCACTCTTTTCACGGGAGAAATGTACAGTAAATGCCTAAAATAGACACAGGCTTTTCTGTATCATAACAACAAGCAGTGACCTCATCAGACACATGTGTACAAATCGAATCCCATTGGAAGGATTTGTGAATTAGTTATTGTGAGATCTAACTGTTTTCATGTAAAAGTTTAGGAAAAAAATAAAATAATAATCAGAACAGGCCACAGATATTAAAATAGTTGTGTAAAATGCACTGAGTACTGAAATTTCTGCTCATTTGCAGCAGTTCAATTTTATTTCTCCAAATACTTACCTATATATTAAATTTACAAGTGATCCCTCTGTCTTCCCCACTCCCTCCCAAATATCAGTCAAAAAAGCTAGCCTTATCTTAGGACTGAAAAAGCAAGACAGATGCCTTATGAAATCAAACTTTCTAACATCAGTAATCAATGAACTAAACATGCATTTTATTTGGTATTAAGTAACTGTGTACATACTACTACAAAGTCACAAAAGCATGGTATCTCTGTAAGTCATAAAGTGGCCCCATTTTTTATTAAAAAAACCAAAAAATCTACATTTGGGTTGATTTGCCAGTAGACTTCTAGAAAGAACAGCGATAGCATACAAGGCAAAGTAGTTCTGCAGCAGATTTGCAACCATGTTGTCTGAATGAGGCTATGAGTCATTAGAGAGGCAAATCAGAAAGCTGTACAGGAATCAAGTATCATTCGGTTCTCTACAGTTTTTATTCTCTGTGGCAAAAAGAGGTTGAACAAGTGCAATGAGAAGGCAGAGTTTATACTGAATCTGAGAATTTAGCCTAACTTTGAAATGTACAGAGATAGACTACCTTCACACAAGCAGACACTCATTCTTATTGTATGCTTCAGATATAATCACTGTCCAAGTTTGCAAAAAGAGAACCATGTGACATGCCAAGTCATAATCAAAAAAGATTGCCAAGTACTTCATGTCAATACACAGGTATTTTAGATATGAAGGTGACATGAATTATATGCCTGAAGCTAGCATGCAGCAAGAGAAAAACATTAATTTCTAATTACATAAGGCATCAATTACTAATATGTAGCATAATTCATCCTCCTTGGGATAAAACAAGCCTACTAAAAGGATCTTAATAAAACCAAAACCATGTTTTATCTTAAGAAGGAAGAATCAGGCTAAAACCAAACAAAAATGCTAAAAATACCATACCTCAGCTTCTCACTCTCCAAAATACTGTGTGCACAGAGTAATCCTTATTTTATAATGACATCAGTGTAGCCTGAGATACTTAAGTATTAACATATGATACAAGTAAACTGTATTTAAAGTTAACTAAAGTTCACTACTCAGAGTACTTTAATAAAACAGTAAGTTACAGATTTTTTTTAAAATTGTATTTTTGCATCATTATTGTATTTTATTGTATTTGTATTTGTTGTAATTGTATTGTATTTCCTACAGGAAAAGCTTTTTAAGTGCGAGCACTATCTCCTGCTCATTAGGTATCAGAAGCCTTTATGTAACAGAAAGGTCATATCCAAACAAAAAAACCCCTCATTTAAGATTGAGTTACTCAATTCGTTACTGAAACCAGTGACAGCTGCAAAAGAAAAAAACCAATACTGATTATTTTTTGCCAGTTATTAGAAATGTTCATCCACCTTGCTAATATTGAAATCTTAAGTTCAAAAGCAAATATTACAGTAATCTTCTGTGTTAACTTGTTTAAGTCAGCCAAGTAAGAGCTCACAATCTCGTCCCTGTTATTTTGCCATTTCCTTAAGCCGACTTGCATCATATCACAATACAAACCTTGCAGGTAAAACTGTTAATAGCTGGTTTAAGTGCATTTTCTGAAATATATTAGAATTACAAAAACAAGGTTAGCACATTCCCAAGAAAGCACTATTAATTTTAACTGCAGTCCTTTTCATATAAATCAGAATACCACCAGTACTGAGTATTGAGAAACTGTTTGTCAAAGACCCTTCTTTGAAAGGTCTTCCATAGAGCATCTTTCAAGAGAGAAAGTAAATTATGACTTGCTGTGTGAACCTGCACTGGGCATTCAGTTTCATCACTGGTTTAGAAATACAACTGCAGAACTAGGTATGTACAAGACAGACACAAAAGTTGTTCAATATTAAAACTTGCATACAAAAGTTAAAAAGGCAAACAGCAATTAAGGCTCAAATACATTTACCCCAGTCTCCTGCAGTCATTAGTACAAATGCATCCTACCAACCTTCTGGAAGGGAAGTAAGTTAATAAGCAGACACAGAACTCGTGACAAGCTACAGTGTGTCTGCAAGCACTTGGGAAAAGTCACTACAGCACATCTCTGTGTGTTCTTTTCACTACAGAAGGAGGGCAGTAACTTCCAAAGATAAGGAACACTGACTCTTTGTTTGCGTGCAGCAGTGCATGAGTTACACAAGTTATCTTCATTTGAGGATAGGCTTGTTTCTATTGCCCATACTCCTGCCCCCCGCCCCCCAAATTTAAGCACGTTTTTTCCCCTTGATAAAGAGCTGAAGACAATTTTTCTTGGAGTAGTTAATTGATTAGGATGAACTCTCATTAAATTCCCTTCTATCCCATTCCCATGATGTTCACCTACAAACAAAACATATTTCCAGGTAATAAAAAAAATAGTGCATCATCTGAGCACCTTATTTTGCCCATTTAAGACAAAACAGCTCTCCTTATATCTCTAAGATTAAAAAATGCCATTGCATTTCTCATGTGCTAGAGATGAGCATCAGTGTGTTATTTAATCATAAAGCTAGTGTCACTTATATTTTCTACGCTATATAAAAATTTCTTTGTGTCAGATTATTAGCCAGTATTAAATAGAAAACTAATCCTATTAGTTATTCTGACATAGCCTTTGGCAGTCCATTCCAGCTTACTAGTACTCAAATTATATATATTGGTTTTAAAATTTGACAGAAATTAGAAACTTCATCAGGCTACCATAAAATTGTCAGAATTCATCTGTGAAGTGTCTACGGCCTATACAGGAAAAAAAACAGCTTGTGAAAATTTGTTTTTGTGTAGGATAGATAGACACAGGCAACAATAGGTGAAGTTTTGATTTCCCCAGCACAAGTCCATGACCATAACTCAGCTCAGTTGCCTTTAACTTCCTGCGTTAATGATCCCAAAGCACAGAACATACAAATCAAGCAACAAATACTGGTAGCTGCTAAAATATACCAAAATTACACCACAGATATAAACCAGCTGTTTATTTCCAGAGATGAAAATATATGCAAACTACAGAAATCTTCTCTTCTATGTCACTTTAGGGGTAGAGCAAACTTCAAATGGACTGGTATTTGAACAAATGAGGAGGAAGTGTTGCATGTAATTTAAACAAATATCTGCAAGCACATTTCAGAAAGACAAAAGTAAGTCAGATATACAAAGCTGCAACAGAAAGTGATGGTAAAAAAACAGATTGAGAAGCATTAAACCAGAGTTCAAAGCAAAGAATGTTGTTTATAGCTTGAAGAGCAAAAAGTTACTGTTTTGAAAGTTCCATTTTACATTTCACAAATTTACAATTGAAAAAGCAGGCATGCAAGTTTTCCTAGAAAAGACTATTTGCACACACAGTTAAAGATCTTAATTAACACTAAGTGCAAAGTTTCATACACATATTCTCCAGATAGTTTGTTTAATGAGAGGCCAAAGAAGGTAATGACTACAATCATTCACTGAACACTGTTTTGTTCAGGTTTCCCCCCCCACCCCCCCCCCCATGTATTTCCACCTCACATTTGTAGATATGATTAGAATGAAGCTAAAAAGTTACAGATCCTTACCTGCCACACCAGCTGAAATCATGTGTACCTGGGTAGAATCTGGACTGAAGATACTGTTCAACTTTTCCTTGCAGTTTGAGTAAGCAGCAAAATATATTGCTCTAAAATTAGAACAAAATCCAAGTTACGTTATATCTTATGCATCAGTGCCATTAACTTCACTAACTCAAGATGATCTTGGTTCAAATCTTACTTCCTCGGGAAAAAAAAAACTACTCAAGGAATAAGTCTCGCAAAGTAGTGTGACTATTCTAGTAATGGAAAAGAAAAAAATAAAAACCATACTTTACAACTTTTTCTTCCACAACAGCTTCAGTTAACAATTAGTGAGGGGAAGGATAGATAATTAGAAATATGGCAGTAATTGTGACACTAGAAAGTTTAGCGAGGGAAGAAAAACACTGCTTAACAAAGAACTGAAGTTACAGTATTCTGTATTTCTTTAACAGATCAAATTTGTTCTAACAGACCTAAACTCATTTCAGTAGCATTACAATTTCAAAAGAACTAGCAATAACAAGTATGTAGCTTTTTTTTTAAAACCAAACAGCACACTTAATATTTATAATATTATTCTAGCATTTAAGATGTAAATATTGATACCTTGTGGTTATATTTTATAACTTGCAGTTCTAAATATGTATATTTTAAATGCTAGAACAGCTGTGAAGCTGGGATTCCCATTTTGTTTCTTTAGTTTTGTATTTAGAATAGACACAGATTTTTTTTTTTCTCTGAATACACTACCAAAAAAAATTGTAAACTTGTACTACATTCATGTCTGAGCTGGTATCAAAACAAAGCTAGACATAAAAGTCAGCAAGTCAATGCATTATATTACAAAAACAATGCTTGTTTTCACTCATTAAAGCTAAACCCCCTTATTTTAAGCACATCCAAAATTCACATTTAAGTTTGTAACTCCTCTTTTTTATTTTATTTAAACTTACAGACACACCTCTATAAGAGAAAATATGAACATGCAAGTTTTCCTGAACAGAACATTAACCTGATTAGCTGTGCAAACATGTTTTTCTTTATTACAAAGACGACAAAGTGCTTGTTTCATGACTGTAATTTCTAAAATGGAATCTGAACTCAGTTAAGTATACTGGATGTGTTATGAAACATGCTTCTCTACAGCTTATTTAAACAAAGAGCTGCTGTTAAATCCACTTAGCTAATGCTTAATTGAAATGAAGTACTGCATGAAGACCGAGGCAGCCAGAGGGGAATGAGGATGTGCTTATTTATAAGACTTCACACATTATATCAAGTTGACATTTTTAGTATGGCAGGGGAGGAGGGAAACAGCTAAGTATTTCACCTGTGGGAAGAATGGAAAGAAATTAGAAGATTTAATGTAAAATTTACTAAAAATAAATAGTTTTTTGCAGTTGGGGATATTTTTCATTGAGGATAGTAACTTATAAACGGAATCTATTGCTGTATAAAAATTGCTGTTAAAAAAGTAATATAAATGTTGAACATTCAGACCAGACTGGACTATCAAACAACAGTACAAGCTCTTCAGATTAGGAAGTGCTAATACCCACAGGTGTCAGGAACAAAGAAAGCTATTGGAATTGCTTCAGCTTCTCCAAACAGCAATGCTAAGTTAGTGATCAGAAAGTGTCTCCGGTACTCCTAATTACTTAAAAAAAAAAAATCTGCCAAAATAAAAGAACTTCAATTCAATTCCTTCAGTTCTCTTATTCAAGCAGAGGATCTACAGAACACCACATCATCTGTCAGATCTAAGTAGAAGACAGATCAATGCTGAATGGAAAGTCCAGTTTAATAAAATGTTCCAGAAGCATCTAATGACCTTAAACTAGAAAAGTTAAGATATTCTCCAACTGGGTGTGCAGAAGACAGAAATATCTTCTCTTCAGACAAAAAAAAAAAAAAAAAAATTAGGGCACCAAGTCAAGGGAAGAATAAAACCTTTGTGGAATATATTCCCTCTACATAAAGACTCTTCTCTTTTTAAGAAAAAGAAGGGAATAAAAACAGACCAGAAAACCTCAGAGGCCATATAGCCTCACCCAGGATTAAGTAGTTATATTAGTTTTACAGGGCTTTATTACCATACTCTTCCTTAGGTATTCTATTTTTGGATTGAACTTAGGCTAACACTTGCATGTAAGAATCAATTCAAGCTCTGACATAATCTGTACCTCGCTCTGACTGCCAGCATGAGAGAGCAGCTAGAGCCTTTGTGCTGATGCAGAGCAATGGACAGTAGCAATACCACTGCCAATGAGATCAGATTTACATCCTCGTTCACTGCACTCTGATGCTGCCCCAGTACCCTTTGGAGTCTAGTCCATTGCTGGATCTGCTTTCTCTGGGACAGCTGTTAAGTGTGCCATCCTACCCAATCTTGCCCTTGAAGTTTTCGAACAGGTTTCCTACTGCAGGGGGAAAGTAGTCTGTGCTTCACCAGAATCCAGGAAGAAAGACCTAGTGTTTTGAGGCTACAATCACACCATGGCTTCCTGAAGACGATGGACTAACTGAAAGATAAATCTACCTTCACATTTTCAAAAGTGCAACTTCTTGTTTACATGTGCAACTCCTTAAGCATTTTCCTTCTTAACTGGACAAAACTCTGCATAAGGAATAGTACATAATAGTAAATACTATTATAGTGGCATATAGGATAGTAAATGCTGAGACAGTGGGATTGGAGCTGCAAAGTACACAAGTGACTCAATTTCTCAGACAACAAGATTACCCCAGGAACCAAAGGTTATTTGCTATTAAGCATTTACAACTACAGATGCAAAACTCACTTCAAATTAACCTTAAATACCTTAAATAACATACAGCAACTTAAATGTAATCAAAATTATTTAATTTACTGTACACATTTGTATTTACCTGGAAGGAGCAACGCCTACTAAATTAGGACCCAGCCCTCTAAACAGAGAACGAGGGCCTTCCTTTTGCAAGATCATCCTAGAAAACAAGAAAGTGACAATACTGTAACATTCACATAAAAATTAAGGAATGCACTTGACAACCATAGCTACATCATTTTAAGCTTTACTCTGTGTAAAACTTTCATAGTAACCGACAATGCAGCGCTGACCACAAAAAAATAGTAATTTCCTAGAATCAGCATAAAATAAAATTACATTATTACTTGACATGCCATAGAAGAACTAAACACAGAAATAAAGCATTATGATGTCAATACAGACTTGCCTCAAAGACAGGAACACATATATACATGTGGTTATCTGTCATTGGGAAGTTAAAGAAAGTGTCCTTTTATGAGGGAGAAAATACTAAGCATGGAAATGTTCAGATTCCTGTAGGTTGTAGATTGTTCAGGAGACAAATACTTGATTCTATTCTACATTCCTTTCATCACCCTTTAGCTCCCAATGTTTGGGAACTTTTTTGGGTGAAAGGGACAGGGGGTGAACGGCAAGAGAGGAGGAAAGAAGAGAGACTTACGAAGGTTGAAGGTTCAGTTACAGCAAGTCATATGCTTTCTGAGAGCAGCTCATGAAGATGTTAGCTCTACTACCTCTCATGCCCAGCCATGGACATCTTTTGCAATCTATTACCTACTCTTCTCAAAAAGACAGAAACCTCAACATAGCTTTGCATGTGCTACTCTGGTTTGATTCTTCAACACTCCTAACAGTACACTAAGTTATGTGACAGAAGTTAGAGGAAAGGAGCCTTTCAGATACAAAGTCCTGCCTTCCTCATCCCCATAAGTGATCTAAATCCACTAAGCATTCAACTAGGAACCCTTTCTTAGCTTTACTCTTTCTATAAGATAAGGTGATTATTTTGACTACAGTAAAAGGAAATGGAAACCTCTGATGTGAGAAGTGGTCCTGCCTTGAGGCTGGCAGGGAATCTGTCCTAGCAGTTCAGAACTACTGCCTGTGTGCTCCTACCAAAGCACTGCTGCTGGGCTATGGAACTAGTGTTTTTTCCTTTTTGCTCCATTCCAAAAAGACAATCCTTAGCTCCTCATGCAAGGTAACTCACTTAAAGTGGAGATTAACCGAAAAAGGAGTGTAACCCATGCACAGAGTCACACCACAGTACAGCCCTAACGTCTCATGGTACCAAGTCACTATAAACACAGCTCTGGAAAGATTGCTTGGGTATGACCTTACATCTTTGCAGAATTTACAGAGAGACACAGGGACACGAGAAGTGAATTGAGACCTCTGATGAGGCATTACTAGTACTTAAGTGTTTGGAATACCTACCCTATGTAACTGTGGTTTTTAGAAAGAGTTGAAAACCATCATGCAGCAAGGCAAACTGGCACGGTAAGAGGATACCATCAATATCTGGTTGCCACTAAAGTAATCTGTCCAACAATCTAGATGCTAATCAGATATGGTATTTTAAAAAGTATGGTAGGACATGGGAGGAGAAACAAGGACTATCTGCATCCCAGCACTACGAACTGCTCTAGCAATTGCTTTAGAACCATATTTAAAGTTAATTTGCAACTACTTCACTAGATGCTACAAAACAGAACTCTGTGCTTATTGATTTAGAAATACTGGCCAATATACACAAATAGTTCTGTATATTTCTTCTTGAAAGAGACAAGCAGGTTAGTGACAAGCCAATTACTCAATAAAGCAAACTACCCTTGTATAAATGGCTATTTTGTTTGGAATTTACTATCAGAACAAACAGGTGAAAGCACTGAAGGAGATTCCAAACCTATTCTGATTTCCAGTAGTTGATTCACCACAGTTCTGTTGCTATATCAAACTAAAAGTTTACATTTGTTTTCAGTAAGCAAAAGTAAAATGGTGGTTCAGCACAATTATCACTATTTAGAAATGCTGGCACATGTGTCCAGCAACGTCTTAGCTTCATGTCCATAACAATTAGATATGCCTTCACCCTGTGGGTAGCATTGCTCCACAGCAATAGAATCATAGAATTGTTTCGGTTGGAAAAGACCTTTACGATCATCAAGTCAAATAACTGGAGTATTGAACACATACTCAAGAGCACTTTGGAAATACGAATTACTTAGACATGTCTGTCATTCTGACAGTATTTCTAATACTTACAGAATGAATTCATCTAAAATATCTTGCCATATTCCAGAGCTCAGCATGGGCACAGCATCAGATTACAGCAAAGTTGAACCCAGTTAACATGATCTGTGTCCACTTAAAACACTACTGAAAAATCACTACTACCACAATATCCTGTGTTACACACGTATATATGCACATATAACATACACATATAACATATGCATATATACAAAGCAGCAAGAACCTCAGTCTTAAGAGAAACTCAGGAGTGAAGTGGACCAGGTTTATTTGTTTCTTCTGCATCTACAGTGTTCCAAGACTTGACAGAGTAACAATGTGTTAAAGAGAGGTTGCAGCAGATAGGATTATAAAGGTGGTAGTTAGTGACCCTCTTCTGCATTCACAGACACCAGCTGGAGGAGTTCCAGAACCTACACTAAAAATAAAACACAAACTTTTTGCATTAAAAAGCAGATCCCAGAGCCTGCATTGTTTGTTGAAAGCAGTAAATGGCAAATCCATGGTTGGAAGAGCAGCCCAAATGCTCCAAATGGCCTCAGCTGACCTGCTTACGTCACATGGGAAAGCCAGCACTGGGAGGCCAGTCAGATTTCCATTATCAGGACCTCAGATTTAAACTCAGCAAGGTTAGTTATGAGAGGCATCTGCAATATGACATACACCACAGATATTTAGCAATAAGGGAATTTGCTTTTGTCGACAGAGAATACAGTCACCTGTACCAGTTCTTCTGAGTTTGTTTCCTGACAAAGATGCCTTTGAAGTCACCTCTGTTGATGCTTAAGATGCAGAAGTGATTTCACAGCAGCCAGTTAACTGAAATTCTGCCATCATGTGCCTGATTCACTCTGCTTTTAGACTGAGTATTGCAAATCTTGGAGCACTACACTGAATTTGGTATGAG
This sequence comes from Antrostomus carolinensis, assembly GCF_000700745.2. Taxonomy (NCBI): domain Eukaryota; kingdom Metazoa; phylum Chordata; class Aves; order Caprimulgiformes; family Caprimulgidae; genus Antrostomus; species Antrostomus carolinensis. Next base: position 44,759 of record NW_010333885.1, read on the forward strand.
AAGAGACAACCAAACCCTGACATCTACAAGTCAGAAAAATATCAAGTGAAAGTAAAAGCAAAAGGGTTATGAGTGACAGAGGGATCCAGTTTGATTTGCTCACTGAACAGTCCTAGTCCCTTAACCAAGAATAATTATGCCCTGTACCTATGTATTTCTATTGTCACAGTCCATTGCCAAATTATTTGGGGTTTTTTCATTTTTACTGTATTTAAAGATTTTGAAACTCAAAAAAGTTAGTTAGTATCTCAGTTGTTTGATACTGACCTGGAATAAAAACACATCTAAGCAAAGAACAAAAGCAGAAGTTACACATTCTTGTACCACAGATAAACAAGCAACATGTCTAAGCATCAGATTAAAAACAAAACAAACCCCACACAAAAACAAAACAAACAAGCCCTACCAATGAAGTTCATCATGGACTATCTCTACCTCAGCTGAATTTGCTTCCTGGGAAGACTAAGTTATTTTGGGTTCTAGGGTTGGGTTTAAAGCATAGCAGGCTTCTAGCAGAGGTGCATATGAAACAAATATCTGTCTTCCTGCTATTCATTCAGATGCATTTCTAAATGGAAGATAAATTCATAACCAAACATACAGTTGAAGGACTCAACTTCCATCAAAAGAAGCCAGTGTTTTAGATGGAGCTCTCCTCCCCTGTCACAATCTAAGCCCTTTTTTCCCCACACACTTGTTCCCAATATGTTCACCCATCAGACTCCGATACATAGAAGAGCTGAATCAAAGCTTCCATGATAAGAACTATCTTCTATTCAAGCAGTTATTTGGGTAAAACCCCCATTTAAGCAAATCCTATTCCCTACCCAGATTAAGCCTAAATTCTACACTGCAACTGCCAGAAAGGGCATTCTACAAACTTCTCACTGATTAATGGGGATAGAAGATAGCTTGTCTGAGTCTTATCAAATTCTTTATAATGCAAGAAGCAGTAGTAGGTCCTTTCTGGAGGAAAACTCCCCTCATTCCCAAATACTGAAGGTTCCTCTCCATAAATGACTAGCTTGAGTCCCCCAGAGTGAAGTGAACCCTGTCTGTGGTCTGTACTAGCAGTTTAATTGTGGTCAGCTTTCCTACTGGCTATTGAACATCATGAGCACTGGTGACAAGAAGTGCTTCATAGCACTAAAAGAAGTGTTACTAGTCACACATCCACCAGCAGGTATTGAGAGGCAGGAAGGGTACAGAGGGACTAAGAAACTGAGTTAACTTTCACAGGACTTCTTGCCTCCATATCTAGCAACATCTATGATTTGGAAGCAAAACCGTTTAAAAAGTCTTATACTAACACCTTTTCAGGATGAAAAACCAAGTCTGGCACTTAAGCAGTACCTGTGCCCCCAGTGAGTTTTTGGGATGTAGTTTGGAGCTGTGAATTATACAGGGTATATATGCTCTAGCTAATTCAAGGTACAAACTCAAGCATGAAAGACATTCAGAAAAGTGGAATGTGAAACTTACAGTTAAAAGGCAAAACATGCAAAGTCATCTCATGGTAGCATTATGACAGACGTAAGAGTAAGTCTTTCATACAGATTTGTCCATCATACCTCTCTTCTCTCTTCCCAAAGTGAACCAAAAACCTAGCAACATGTACACTCACTTCAAACAATGGAGAGGTCCAGGAGAAACTCTGGTTACTCGATTGATGCTAGCACCATTCACAGTGTTGAGATGGACTTCAGAGATGTAGAGAGTCACAGATGAGGACTGCAATCGTGTTTTCACAACTTCCAGTGGACATGTCAGAATTGCACCAACAGTACCTCCACATCTGCAAAAAGAAATATGATCACATTTTTAACTACAAAGAAACTGAAGGATATGCTCACATATAATTAACATTATACTCAACACAGTCAAATTGCAAAGGGTGAAGAAACAACTGGAACGTGCGTGACAATGCTGCAGTTATTTGCCCTTGAAGGCAAGTAAACTGTTAAGTCAGTTTGTTAACTCCACAACTTGGAGTAAAAATTTAAACAGACAAAAATAAAGTTTCCCAGAGTAGTGAAAGTGCAGTCTTCAGTACATGCTGTTCAAAACAGTACTTTCTGGAAAGTAGGTCAGTATCTGAAATGCTTAACTTCTTATGGTAAATTTTAACTTTTTTCAAATGTTTAGTGCCTTCCTGACCACAAACAAGGTGCCAAAAATCCTTAAGGTTAGAAAAGCTTTATGCACATTGGACTATATGTGAAAAGAGGTAAAAAGCGTGGTGTGGCAATTTAATAAAATTAAAATACTTATGAAGACATCTTCAAAACTCCATTTGTATTTTGGGCATTGTACCATGGAAGTAGCGATTCTGAATGTCTCCCAAGTTCTGCCCATTACAGCAAGACAGACTAGGTACTGCAGAGTAGAACCTGGGAAGACTAAAGATCTTCAAGTGGCTAACCAGGTGAAGATGTGCAGATTTTGCTTCAGTCTGCCACTTGTTTTTGTTTCTGTAAGCAAGCCAAGGCAAGCCATGCATGACTTGTGCTGACACTGGAGCTACTCCCATTCTGCTAGAGTAGAACAAGCCAAGAACATCCTGCCTTTTAGCAGCTCTGCTCAAAGGATTCTTCTGGTGCTTGCTCATAACAGATTTATCTATATTCCTATCTGTGTAACTATGATCACATACAGCCTCTGAGGGAAAAACATAAAATCCACAAATTCTGATTCCAAAGACAATAATCACAAATTCCTTTAACCTTTTCCAAGATCAGTATTCTTAACTTTGCCAAATACTTAATTTTTAAAATTCTTAAAGCTATGAGCAGGACACTATATGCACCCTTAAAAAAACCCCACACAACACAGCAACAACAAAAAACAAAACAAACAAAAACCCCACTAAATTTAAATTATGGTATTAATTAATGCTACTAACAACTCAGTATGAAATCCACCAGGACACAAATACAATTCGTACTAAATTCAAAGGGCCCAGCATTCACTCCTCTGATGCAGGAACTAGAGCTGGTATTCGATTCTGACAAGATCGTTATCCGCTGTTTTGCTGTAATGTGAGTCTCAAACACCTACAAAACCTTTAAAAAGCTTTAAGACTTGTTCAGTAGTATTTTTTAAACAATGTCTCCTAATATGCAAAGGAGAGTTCAGTACAAATTAGAAGTACTAGCTAAGACTCAAGATCTACCATAAATTTTCATAGGAAGGTGGCTTTTAGTCTGTTGACGCTCTTCTACTACAAAGAATACCAGAAATAATGGTAGTTGTTAGCACAGTACTATACCCTAAAAAACTAATCCGTTTGTATGACTTGAACTGACAATACCAAACAGCTGCAAAGTAGGACAGTGTTTGATGATGTTCACTTAATGCTCCATTTAAACCTAGTGACCTAGAGGCATCCTATTACTAAGCCTAAAGGTATCTCACCCCACTCCTAACTCCAACACTAGACTGAAGTCTACTACCTTCCAAGTTTTAATTGAGGAAAGAAATCAAGTTTCTTTGTCAGTCTGAAAAAAGTGTTCTCACAGGAAGATGGAAGACAGTCTTCCAGTGTGTGCTGTATACAAGCAGTAACAGACTGACACAGCCTTTAGAGCAGCATGTTTAAAATATCTCTGAATGAGCAATCATTTGCTTACTCTGCTAATGGTAAGCTACAAATAGACTTTTTAAAATAAGAATCACAGAAAGAGACAGACTAGATGTGCCAACATTTATTTTAGCCAGTGTTGAAAGCAGTAGGAGCCTGTAACATATTAAGGTTCATGCCATGAATCCACATGAAAACCACAGGTAGGCCAGGCCTCAAAACAACTTGACATGGAGCTTTAGAGCTTGAGCATCTTCAAGACAGACAGCAAGTTACTGTGCTTCCTGCAGCTCAGCAGCAGACACTGCTGTATGGTAATGTGCCTGTGCAGGCAATGGAGGAAGTGGGCTTTAGAGTTTATTTCCTTTCTTGCAACCCCTCTGTTTCTGATCCCCTTGAGCACACTCCCTTTAAGTTCTTTCTGCATTTGATGTTGGACAGGTTACATGAGGACTTGTTTTCAAGCAACAGTAATATCAAGAGAAAGCACATGGCATGGTTTATATTAATGAGATAAAAACTATAGAAGAGGGAAGAAAGGAGGAGGAAAAAAAACTTGGCCTGCATTCTTCAACAGGGCTTGGAATTTGGAGCCTTTAATGGTACTGGCTCCACAGCTACATTGCACTGGAAAGATTTTCCAAAGTTGAAGATTAACACTGACCTGGAGCTTGTATCCTGCATGCTCCCCTGCACCACAACCAAATCACCACAAGGGAAGCCTGACTGCAACTGCACTTCTGTCAGACATTCACTGGGGATGAGTTAGAAATACTTCATTCAGCAATGGACTGCTAGAGAAGAAGGCAGATGTACAGCTACTCAGTGCTTGATGTTTTTAAGTCTGCCTACAGCAACTGTTGTTCTGTGATAGCCAGCAAGCCAGCACTATTTTCAATGCATCACAAGGAAGCAGTGGATCACCTGCATCCCTTTAAGAACTGTGTACACTTTACCTGCACCACATTCTGTCAGTCAAGTAATTTCAAACCACCATTCTTGGCAGTGTTGTTGGGTAGTTTGTTTGGGTTTTGTGGTTTGTTTGTTTTGTGTTTTTTTTTTTCCTTTTTTTCAGTTTTTTTATTCTTTTTTTCCTTCTTTTTTTCTTTAAGCAGTTTAAGACGTCTCAACCAAACCTGAGAATATTTTGGAGTGTTTTCCACTAACTACCAATAGCTTGGATTAAAATCCTCCTTTGTCCCCTATGTTCAAGATCTCAAATTGCTACTTACAAATAAAGAAAGCAGAGAAGTTTTATAGTAATATATGGTTATGTATTGCTCACAAGTCTTTGTAAAATCCTCAATTTCTACTTCTGTCAAAACGTAATACTTCACTTTCTCAGCCCTCAAAAAGCCCCATATAATAGAGAAAGCATCTGAAATTGAAGGACTGAAAGGAAAAGTCCCCAAGGGCTGAAGAACCAGACCTTGCTCAGTAGTCACAAGATCTACTGAGTTTGAACTAAACCACTAAATGAAAGCATAATCCAGGAACTACACTGATTTATCTAGTCCACTTGAACTTTAAGATAAACACTGCAAGGCATGACAAAAATCTGTTTATGAGAAACTATAAGTAAACATAGCTTGTAGGTAAACAAAGAAGAGAAAGAATTCAATAACTATGCATCCTGTACAAATAAGCAACTTGTAAGAGGCATGCCAGCTGTTCTGTCACCAGCATCAACTGCAGTGTATTTTCCTTAGAAATATATTTCCAGCCTTGCTTATTCAACACACTACTAGAAATACAGTGGAAGAGACAGCCACTTATTTGTGCTCCAAGTCCTGGCAGGCCATTTCCAGCCAGTCACTAGCTCCAGCTTAGCAAAAGTGTTCTATGAATTGTCAGCAGACTGCTGCCACCGTTCCGGTTACCCTCCTCACCAGCTCAAATTAATGGGAGGGATTTTTCAGTTTGTGGTTTAACACAAATAAAGGAGCAGCACAGTTTGGAAAAACACTTTTTTAAGAGTTAGAAGATTAATAGATTCCTTCTCCTTAACAGAGGTGGGATTTTGTGAACTATTTAAGAAACTTCTACGACCTAAAACCACCCTGGGCTTCAGCATCTCCAGTCATGTACTAGATTCTAACAACTGTGCCTTCTGAGAAGTTTTTCTCAAGGATTAGATGAGTTTCACCTGCTCGAGTGAGGAGGTAAGCAAATACACTCCTACTGACAGAGTGTAAACTGGAAGTGAAGAACAGCAAAACTCGAGATGCTCCTGTGTCTGAAAGTTTTCAGCCCTTTCTAATGAATGCTGTTCAGAAGACCACTTGCTCATCTTACCTATCCTAAATCTGACACTTGCCTCTAATCAATGTTTAGTATAAGACTTTTTCAGCTTTTCCAAGTGAATATAAGAAAAACTTGCAAAGCTGACTTTCACCAGAAACACCTGATTGTACAAGGGTAGGAGAACTTACCTGTAGGTTTCAAGTCTTTTGAATGGCAGAGGGGAAGAGAGTAGTATGTAAAACCACAAAAATAAACATACAGGTAAAAAAGGAAGATGAAAATCCCACTACCATTAACACAGCCAAGTTAGAGAATTAAATCTGCAGCTTAAACAATACAAGAAGGCACAATAGACACTGCACTCTGCAAAAGAGATACAGAGACACATTGTTATCACCTAACCTGCAGGATTGTGACAAACTTAAAACAACAGTAAAACTAAGAACAGTTGTCTACTTGACATCTCTTGGACAGAAGAATCTAGGAAGATTGCAACATTCTCCTAAACTGCAGCTTATTCTGGAGAGCACCCCATAAAAAAAACCCAAATCCAGATCCACCATTTAATTTGACCCCTGAAGTGCATTTAGAATTCCATCACCTTACTGGATTAACAGAAACAAACCTGGAACTATTTGGGCTTTAAACTCTGCTAGCAATTCAACATAGATACAGTATTGACAGCCATTTTCCCCAGATAAATCTCCATTATTTGTGAGGCACTGCAAGGAAAGAAATACGCACATACTTCAAAAACCTAATCCTATTTGGCACTCAAATCCCAGGTTCTATTTCCAGAGATGGCTGCATAAAAAAAGCCTTTTACTGTTGCAAGTTGAGAGTAGTCCTTTGTCCAGAGTAGTTGAGTATCTGCTACTGTTACCCTACACCCCTGCAAGTAACAGCTGAGAGAGCTCCTGCATGGATGAGGGTCTCAACTTCAGCCACTGGACTGTCTGTAAGTGCTCCAAAGCAGACTGATATTCCCAATGCTAGTGTCAGCTGACCTAGAATGGAAACTGTCAGTGCAATAGTTTTTTTATTCCTTCAGATAATTAGGTATTTTATATAAATAAAAGACAAGGCTGCATAGTGCTAGTCTCATATTCACCTTTCACAGTATTTGTAACCACAGCCTCAAAGATACAAAGATAACCCTTGACCCTGTTATCTTGAGTCTACATTCATTCACGTATTTTACCAGCTGTTTCTCTTTCCTGTTTGAAAATGAAAGTTTCATGCAAATACTGACTGCCAAGGGAAACAACAAGAAAATTGAGCTCAAAACTATCTGTCAAAAGAAATAAACCCCAAGACACTTGGAAACAGAACTCCTTCCAATCCCTTCAACATTTACTGTAAATTCAGGTCCAAATCTATCAGCAATTTCACAGAGCTGTCTTACAGCACATGAGTAACTTCCATATCAACAGATAAAGTTGCAGGTTTGGATATTAAGCTTACAGTATCCCTCTTTTGAGGGTATTTAAGGACTTTAGCAAGTACAACTTTCAGAAATAGCAAGACTGTATCTCATTAATCTTGAATTTTCAGGGTTTTCCTGTTATTATACTGCTAAACTTGTCTATTACACACCTTTACATTTTTAGTATTACTATGTCTCCTAGGAGTACTGGCAGACAGAAACCCTTAACCCCCTTATTCACCAATTATGTTTCTTTGCTAAAACTTAGCAAGTGTAAGTTAAGCTAACATCCTTAAAATAAAAATACTAATTAAACTTGCTATTTCTAATTAACAGCATAAAAATAAAATTTCCCTGATGTGCTGACATATAGAAACCTACAAGTGAAAACAGGAAAAACACCACAAGGGGAACAACCATCACTGGGTTCCATTATCCAAAAGAAACATTAACACATACAGTGTAGCTTCTGTTAGGAACCAGGGTAAATAAATATTTACAATGACATTTGTATGAAGTAAAAACAGCTGAAAGCATCAGTCATCTAGCAGGAAATATGAGAAACACACCAGCTTCCCAGTTTCTCAAGTACTGACAGCAATTTTCATGCAATTTGGTAACCTCATGGAGCAAAACCCAAACTACTCAGTGCTTTAAACAAACGCTGTCGTGCTCCCCATAGAAGAGTATTTGAACACAAAAATAACCTGGTCTGGACAGGAAGGTACTATCCTTCTCCTATCCCTACCCTTCTCCTATGCCTTACAACAGGAAGAACTTGTTCTGAAAGCCATCCAGCATTACGACAAGAATGTATTTTAGGGTAGAAAGGAGTCCAAGTGCTTGGTGACTCAGTTATGGCTCAAGTGGCTATTTTCTGAAAAGGAGTAAAAAAGATTCTAATATCACACTACCTGCTACATCATTAACTAATACTGTCTTAAAAAAAAAAAATTCCAAGAGTCTTTCACTTTTACTTCATACTTTTCAACAGCAACTGATCTTTCTGAAGAATTCAAACATTTATCTTAAATATATTTTCCAAATCTTAACTATTTCAGCCACTGCAGGCATTTGTTAAGAACCTCTGTCAGACAAAGCATGATTTAACTTACAGATCAATTTGTCACAGTTCTATAATTGGGACAAATAAACAGAGACTCCTCTCTATACTCCCTTACATATTAACTTAGAAAACAGCCAACTTTCAGCAAGAAACACCAAGAGTAAAGAAAGAATTAAGAAGTAAACCTGAGATTGTCCAACCCTGAACTCAGAAAATCAGCTGTTCACCTCCTAACCCAAAACAGTCAGTCCCTCCTTTTGCTGAGGAAACAAAGATCAGGCAAGTTCCTGTGCTCCGATGGAAGTTTCTATGATAGAGAATTACTGTCATAAGCGTTCTGGAAATGAAGACTAAAACAGGAAAACCTGGAAATTACTTTTGTAGCCAACATCTGAATTTTCATTCGATGTACCGATTATGATTGCAAGCAGGTACGTCTAAAACATTAATCTTCCCTATAAAGCACATTAAGTTCTTTCTACTATTTTTTATTTTAAGTAGTCTAATAACTAGAAAAGCATGTAACTGCATAACTTACATACTTGAAATAAAATGTTCATCTGAAGCCCACATTTCAAACACAAGACTTTGTAATTTAAGGATGCAGAGTGTTAATTCAATTGTGTCTTCTTGGTTTGAAATAAAAGCACCTGAGTTTATACTACCAACATGCTGTCTACAGTGTCAACATTTGCTGTTTGACTAGGAGATAGAAAAACAGATTATATGAAAAAAAAAAAATCTACAGATTGATTCCTGAAAGAGAAGAGTTCTGAGCAATGCAACTGAGTAGCCCAGAAGAAAAAATAAATAAATCAAGAGTTTAACCTGAAACATAATTTTATATCATAATCCAACACTAAAGGCATCTAGCTAGTTCCTGCTCCCACAAGAACAAGATACTATTAGCAAACAGAGCTGTGGTAACTACACAGCTTGTGGGAACTTGACAAATAGGGGCATCAGGACAAAATAAAAACTAAGTGATTTGAAATGTGCCACAGCACAAAACAGAACTCCAGGTACACTACTGATCCATTCAGGTATGCTCCCTGCAATTACTCTTCAGTACAGAGTTCAATGGCAGTTTTGAACATGCCCTAGGAAGCTACACTTCAGTGTCTTTAGGTGACAGCAAAGTTACTGCATGGAATCAATTGCTTACAAATCCTATCGGTTAAAGCTGCTTTTCTTTAATGAATACGTTCTTAAAAGTTAGTAACCTTTTTTATTAGAATGAATTTTTTACTTTTCTACCTTATCTTGTTTCCTGTGTGATGCTCTTCTCATGCTACGTATTTTTTACTTCTAAATGTGATTGTTGTTATTTTTACACTTAGAACTTAAAAAAAATAATATTTTTAAAAAGTCAAGAAGGTCCAATTAGCACATGGCAGGGGTTGCATGTAAATTAAGTAGTACTTTGTTAGTACAGCTAATGCATGAACTAGTCCAGCAAAATAATTTAGACAAGCTTTCTTTTCTAGTAGAAAAAAAAATGCACCACTTCAATGATGGTCCTAGAAACTACACTAAAGCCATGTCAAAATGAGTACTAAATTATTTCTTTTTAGACTGAGTTATTATTTCTATCACAAAATACTGGTTGTATTTACAATTAGCATGCAGTTATGAAACAGAGATAGGACTCTTAAAAGTGAAACTACCTGAGTAAAAATTACTTTAGAAAAACAAAACAAGTAGTAATTGCTGAGTAATTCCCCCACCATCACTGTCCCAGTGGCCAGCACTGCTAACAAGTCTATCAAACCTGTTGGAAAGGGATAAGGATGCAAACATACGAAAAAAGGAATTAGGGGAAAAAAAAATATTAGAAATACGAAACTCTCAATGTAAACTTGTAAAGGCCCAGAAGTATTGTAGTTTCACAGTTGTTGAATTGGTCATAAAACAACCTAGGCAGCAACAGAAAAATCCCGGGGTGGCATCACTTCCATTACTAAAACAGCAGTATCATAGTTAGTTTCATTACAGAAAGCAGGAACTGAAGACTGAATTTAGACATTACTTAAAAAAGGCCAGCAGATCGAGATAATCATATTGTTTCCATACAGTCTTCAGTGAAACTTAAATGAAAACAAAGTTTCCTTCCTTTAAGTTTCCCTGAACACTAAAGATCACTCAGGTGATCTGCAGTCCACCATGCTCACAAAGAAGTCATGAGATGACCCTGAGTAACTTTTCTACTACCAAATATA
>NW_010333886.1:0-391 GCF_000700745.2 Antrostomus carolinensis
CTATGGCAGCTATGCCAAAAGCCCACTGGTAAACGTAATGGTAAGCACTGTGTGCTTACAATGGTGGAAGCAAGCACTGGATGGTTGGAGACATATGCTGTGCCCCATGCCACTGCCCAGAACACTATTCTGGGTCTTGAAAAGCAGGTCTTGTGGCGCCATGGCACCCCAGACAGAATTGAGTCAGAGAATAGGACCCCTTTCCAAAACAATCTCATAGACACTTGGGCCAAAGAACATGGCACTGAGTGGGTGTACCACAGTCTCTATCATGCACCAGCTTCTGGAAAAGTCAAACGATGCAATGGGCTGTTAAAAACCACACTGAGAGCAATGGGTGGTGGAACTTTCAAACACTGGGATACACACTTAGCAAAATCCACCTGGGGCG
>NW_010333886.1:463-684 GCF_000700745.2 Antrostomus carolinensis
ACCTGCCAACCAAGCTGGCCCTGCCCAATCAAGACTTTTACGTACTGTGGAAGTAGTATTGTCCCTGTGGTGCAAATTAAGAATTTGCTTGGAAAAACTGTGTAGTTTATTCCTGCCTCAGGTAAAGGTAAGCCCATTCATAGGGTTACTTTTGCTCAGGGACCTGGATGTACATGGTGGGTGATGCAGAAAGATGGAGAAGTTCTATGTGTACCTTAGGG
>NW_010333887.1:0-3837 GCF_000700745.2 Antrostomus carolinensis
TGACCACAGTGGCCGATGAGGCAGAGCAGAAGTGAGAGGGGGGACTTGCCTGGAGGGCCGCTGGCCGTGCCGCTCTGGGTGGAACCACCTCTTCTCTGGCTGCGCTGCGGGACGAGGAGCGGTGTAACGAGGGGCGCGGGTTAACGAGACTCAGAGCGGCTCACGCCGGTAACGAGGAGGTTCAGGTCAGAGGGAAGGAAAGATGCCCAGAGAAGGGAAAGGCAAAAATGCTTCTGCCCTGTTGGGAGAAGAGAAGGAAAAAAAAAAAAAAGCTTATTTTCTTATTAAGCTTTCCTTCCCTGTTCTCTTGGAATATTTATTCCATTCTCGCTCCTCAGCCCTACCTTGTCTGCGGGCTGGAGCTGGAGCAGCGTCCGTGGAGGAGCAGGCGGGAGCGGGGCACAGGGCAGGGAGAAGGTGGGAGCAGAAGGAGAAGCAGGTGAAGCGCTGGGCAGGCACAGATCTGACTGCCAAGGGCTCTGGTGGGAAGTGATGGGAGGTGTCAGGGAGCCTGGCTGCTCCCCGACCCCGAGGGGCTCCGGGGAGGGAGAGGGGATGGCCAGAGCAGGTTGTCCATGGGATGTGTGAGGTCATCAGAACCAAGAAGGTCTGTGTGGCAGCGTGGGCATGAGCCCCAGGGGCTTGACCTCTGCATGACACTGGCTTTGGGTGGTGGAAACAAGCAGGAGCTGTGGTGGTGGTGATCACAGCAGGTTGCCCGGGTCTGCTTGGGGAAAGGAGGGAGGAGAGAGAAACCCACAGGGTCAGGAAGAGCTGTAACTTCTGAGGATTTAAAGTCTCTCTAGTTTCCTCAAAAAAAAAAAAAAAAAGAAAAAAATCCATTCTTTGGGATTTTTTTTAAGAAAATGATGATTTTTTTAAGCAAAGCCCTTTGGTTGTGAAGCTGCTGCCATAAGGCAGAGACGTGCTGTTGGACGTGCAGAGATGAGCTGACGGGCAGCGCTCTAAGGAACCCGCACTTACTACCCAGGTGTGGCCCCGGCGCAGGATCAGGCTGGTCCCTGGTCCCCAGCGTCCCGTGGGAGCCGGGCACTGCCGTTCCCTCCCCGCTGGGCTGGAGCAGCCGTTCTGTAACGGGACGGTCGACCCCCCAATAACCCCTTCAACCCTTCCACTGGCTGCCAGTCTCCCGGCTGCCCCGTTCCAGGGCACACGTGTGGCTGCAGCGATGCTGCCGCTGTCCCCGGCTGGAAGGAGTCGGGTGCTTGAAGTGTTGAGGTTTCTACAGACTCAGTCTGGCAGCAGCAGTGACAACAGGTCACTTTAATGAGCTAATAAATATTTTTTGGAGAGAAGCTCTGCTGGTTTGTTGTCTTTCTGTGCAGGGTTACAGAGCGGGGCTAGATTGGGGCAGGAACACGCTTTTCACTTGTATTTGACCCGAAATGCACACACGTGGGTACTGGATGCACACTGCTGGCTGCACAGATGTGAAGATGCTCCAGCTCCTGGAGGATGGGCACAGGGTGATGTCCTCTGGCTGTGTCCTGGTGTTTAAGGAGTGTCTGGGTTGGGATGTGCTGCTGCATTTGGGGTTTATTAACCACGGGGAAGGTAAGGGGGTGTTTTGTTTGAATCTGGTAAAACACTGGGAGGAGTGAAACTTCAGAGGAAAACCCTGGGATTTGTTAAAGGAAGATAAAAACCACGTTTTGCATTAGGAGAGGGTGATTCTCCTGGTCGAGAGAAGATGAGAAACCTCTCGGTGCTGCTGCAGACCCCACCAGACCTGCCAGCTTGAGCAATTTCAGCGCTACCTCAGTGAGCAGCAGCAGCTCTATCCCAAACCTGGTCATGCTGTTAAAGGATTTATTTTCTGTTCTTTGCAGATGATGCTTTTAATTTCAGGAATTGGAAAGATTGGTGCCACCCCATAAGGCTGGTAGAGACCAGGCTGGTTGAGAACAGCAGTCCTGGAGAAGATCTTACGTGCTGACTGCAGGATGGGGCTGTCCTGGCTGAGTTAGGAGCTGTGGATGTGCTGGTGTGTCCTGGTGCTCCAGGAGGCACCATGGGGTGATGTGTGGGGCTGGGGGGTGGATGATCTGGTGCAGTGGCTGCTCTGCTGCTGATTCAGCCACAGTCCCTGGGGTGGGTGGGGACACAGCTCAGCAGTGCTGGGTGCTCCCATGTCCCCCACCCCCTGTGATGGTCCCTGGTGCTCCTGGAGAATGAGGAGGAGGTTGCATGGAGGCTCCTCTCCATGCTCCTGCGGTTGGGTGAAGGTTCTCACGTCCTCTCTTGAGGGCAGGAGCTGCCGTAGCTTCAGCCATTTGGTATTTTCAGGGATTTTCAGCAAGTTTAGTGTATAATGAGTTTTGTTTTCAAATCCAACCCTGGTGAGATGGACACGGCCATCAGAAGCGGAGATGTGAAGGGAGCACTTTGCACATGTGGGGAGGCAGAGTTGCCTCAAAAGGCTTTTTGAGGTTGAAGGGATCCTGGGGTGAGGTGGGTGAAGCAGGAGAGGGACATCTGTCCATCCTGCTTCTGTCCCCACCTCAAACATTCACCGGTCCAGCACGTGCATCCCCAAGAGGCAGCAGACACTGAGCAGTGATGTCTTTCTGAAGGTAAGTTAGATGTCTTTAAAAAAGTTGTGATTTCTGGACTCTGCACGTCCACTCTCGTTCAGGGATGCTCAGATGGATCACTTGGTGTTGGTTTGGTTTTCCACTCCTTGCCTGGGATTTGGATGGGATCTTGGGAAGACCCTGCAGCCGTGTCTATGCCAAAATCCACATCCTGAAATAGTGCAGGGAGGGTGGCTGAGCTGTCCCTGGACACCAGGACTTTGCTTGTGGTACTTGATGCCATTTCCATAGTGGCAGTGAACAGCACCAGCCACCCGCTGCCCGGAAGGTCCTGCCTGCAAAGTACCAGGTTTAATTTAGAAAAGTACCTGGCAGTTATGAAGCTGAGCTGAGAGCTTTTTGGGGTGCTGTGTGGGGCTGGGGTTTCCCCAGCATGGGCAGGGTGTTGTGTGGGGCTGGGGTGTCCCCAGCATGGGCAGGGTGTTGTATGGGGCTGGGGTGTCCCCAGCATGGGCAGGGTGTGTGTGGGGCTGGCAAAGCCTGAAACATGGCTCCAAAGTCTGGTCATCGGTGGGGTGGACCTGGCTGCACCCAGTGCTGATAACCAGCAGCTCCTCCAGCTGTCTCTGAAGGAGTGGTGACATGCAATCGGGAGGAAAAATGATTTATTCCTCTAAGGTTTAGATTCTGTTTCGTTTCAGCTCAGCCTGAACCTGGGGCCGCAGCTGATTAGGAGTCCTGCCTAATCTCAGGGGCCTTTCCCTCCCAGGCTGCTGTTAAGATATCACAGTCCTTTCTTCCTTGGATCTTTGTACGTGGGACAGCATTTGTCAGACCAAGGGGATATAAAGGGTTGTGATCCCTCTGAAACCCGTCCTTGCCTCTCCAGCATGAGCAGCCTCGCTGAGCCCGACCCAGGGCTGTGTTTCCAGCCCAAAGCCCTCTGCTCCTACACTGTGCTGGTGAGTGAAGGTCCCTCCATGGCCACAGGGACACCTTCCCTGAGCAGTGCCAGCAGCTGGAAAGCTTTGGTGCATTTGCCCAGCCCTGGAGAGCTGTGGGCTGAGCACCCTGCACCAGCTGTGTCTTGGCTTTGGACAAACCCACCCGGGTTATCCAGGGGCTGTGGGTTGAGAGGGGATGGATGGGTTGAAGGGGGGTGGCTGGAGGAGCCTCCTGGCTCCTCTTTAAGGGTGGCTGAGAGGTGACATCTGAGCGTGGGGCAGGGTTTGGTGTGAGCTGTGCTGGGGACACAGCAGTGGGTAGCAAGTGCCAGGGCAGA
>NW_010333887.1:3854-4073 GCF_000700745.2 Antrostomus carolinensis
CCCAGCCCCTCTACCCCAGCTCCACGCTCCTTTGCCTGCCCTGGAGACTGGATCACTTCACCAGCAAAGCATTCCCAGTGTGGGTGTACTTTGCCCTGCGAGGCAACGTGTCCTAGGGATGGGAACAGCTCCCTGGGCAAGAAAAGCTCCACAGACAGATTTTGGCTGGTACAATCCTCCCCTCCCTTTGCAGCATCTGGGGTGGCTGGGCAGGGAGGT
>NW_010333887.1:4101-6679 GCF_000700745.2 Antrostomus carolinensis
GGATGCTCTGGGATGCCGGGGTGATGAGCTGTGGTGCTTCCCTGCTCTGTGGAGGGTGGCTGGGTACCTGTGGGGCCGTTGGTAACTCGTGGTAGGGCTGGGGCTTGAGAAGGAGAAGCAAGGGGAAGTTGTTTACAGCAAGTCGTAAATAGAAGTTAGGGGTGAGCGTGTGGATAACTGGCCTTTGGGGCAAGGATGTGGCTGTTGGGGCTTAAGCAAGATGCCCTGGCTGGGGGGAAGGTCCCATGGTGTGTGTGGCTGGTTGGTCTCCTGATTCTTCAGCCCTGGTTTCAGCAGTGGTGGTAAAGCATCGCTCGTGGGGAGCACATCCCACCTGCAGATAGGAGGCAGGCTCACCCCACAGTGTGAGATCCAAGCTCTGCCCTCCCCAGCGATGCTGCTATGGAGCCAGGGTGGGCTCCCAGGGTGCAGCGGGTGTCTTGCACCCCACAACTGGACAATTGGGGTGAATCCCAGTGGATCAACCCACCTGGGGTCCCTGTGGCAGGGCTGGTGCCCACTCTGCCAGCCCGGCGCTGCCAGCAGCTGCCTTCCCGTGGCCCCCATGGGTGCTCAGTCCTGCTCCTCTTCTATCCCCAGCATGGGGCCGGGCAGCATCCCACTGGGATCCCAGGGCTGCTCCGCTCACAGCTGGGTGTGCAGGACTCACATCCAGGGACAGATGACACAAGGGCTGCGGGTGACCCCTGCCCATCCCTGTTTTTCTCTGGATTGCTTGGCGATGGAGCCGTGGCCACTTGTGTTTTCTCCTCCTGCTCACCTGTGGGAGCAGCCCACGGCATTTGGGGAAGACCCACAGAGATTCCCACTGCCTGGACATCCCACCGGCAGTGTCACAAGCAGAGCTGTGCCGTGGTCCTGCCTGTGAGCAGGAGGCTGCAAGAAATCCCCAGTTCCTCAGTCACTGGGTTTCTCTGGGCTGGTTTGGGGTGTTACTGGGGCAGAAGATGCTCCAGCATCTCTTTGCAGGAGACCCTCCTGGATCCCAGCTCGCTCCCGGTCAGTTGTGCAGTGCAGGGATGCAGCGAGCCCAGGGCTGGAGGGAGGGGATGCTGCAGCGATGGCTTCGTGGGGAAACGCCTCTGTGACAGTCGATTGTGTCACCACAGCAATGGAAACCGAAACTCAGGGCTTTCAGCCGAGTGTTTGTTTGGCTAAAATCAGCAAATCCTGGGCTTGGCTCTCCCCCACCCTGGCACCGCTGATGCAGTGACACAGCCTTGCCTCCTCCCCGCTCTGGCAGCGGCTGCCTGGCCGGAGGCTTCATCCTCTGCCAGCCAGAGGTTGAGTAACAGCAGCGCCCAGCTTCTCCCCTGGGTTTCTTCTCTATCACCTTTTCCTGCTTGCCAAGCAGGGCCAGAGCTTTATATACGATAGTGAGAGCTGTTTTCTCCTGGCTCCAGGGAAAATATCCCACCTGTAAAACCAGTAAACCCCAGTGCTGAGCTGGCTGTGCCTGGGTGAGCCTGGCACTGTCCCTCCTGGCTCTGGCATCTCACAGGGGATTGTTCAAGGGTGTTTTGTCTCTGTGTTGGTTTTTTATTGTTGTTTTTTGGGGTTTTTTACTGCTCTCTGATGATGCCTGGGCTATTCCAGAGACATTTGCTGTGGTTTGAGGTCAGGGCCATGGAGAGGATGATTTCTGCCCACAAACACAAACCCAGGAGGATGGGCTCCATCCCTGTTGTACATCCCAGTGCCAGGCCTGGGGACCGGAGCTGGTGCCTTCCCCAGCTCCTGGGCTTCCCTTGGCTCCACAACTGCATCTTCACCGGGGCAGGGACGGCTCCTTTCCTGCGCAGGGATGGGGCCCCGGTGCTGCCCTGACTGATAACAGTTCTCATGGCAGCTGTGAGGAAAAGGCCAGGAGGCTCATTCCCTGGCAGGAAACCAGAGTGTGGGGGTTTTGCAGGGTCAGCTTCTGCTGTGAGACTGAGCCGCTCACTCGTTTCTCACTGACAAAACGCAGAGCAGAGCCCTGCAGCCACAGCCCTGCCACAGGCAGTGTCACAGCCCTGGGTCTGGTGGTGACAGGGACTTTGATGCCCAGACCAGGCAGGTTTGCTGCCCAGGGACAGCCAGACCCCATGACCACCCACTGCTCTGGTGGGATCCAGAGGCTGGAGCTGCCTCACACCAACGCTGTGACTGCCCCTTTCCCTCGGGGCTCCCTGGAGTGATACTGGAGGGGAGCAGGGTGGGGGCTCCCTCTGAGGCACCCGATGGGTGCGACTGCACAACGCTGGGGGGTAAAAACCATCTTTCCTTTTCCTCCTTCCTTCGGTGTTGACAAACATACCAGAAACCTGTCCCTGCCCTCCTTGCTCCCGCCGCCGGTGTGCCCCACGGGCTGGCTCTCGGCTCCTCAGTGTTTCCTCCTCCCTCTTGTTTTGGGGACTTGGGGACGAGCCTTTATTCCCCTCGCTGGCTGTGTGTCAGGGCACCTGCAGGGTGTCACCAAGCACGATGTGCCCATCCCTCCATGGAGGAATTTAACAACATTTGCCTCGGGTGCCTGCGATCCTTTACGGTCCGTGGTAATTTTGCCTGGTTGCTC
>NW_010333888.1:0-234 GCF_000700745.2 Antrostomus carolinensis
GTTGGACGTTGGTTGGACGTTGGGATGGACGCGGGGGTGGAGCGGGACAGACGGACGCGGTGGGAAGTGGGTGGGGGGAGGGGCGATGGCTCCAGCGTTGGGACCCCAGGAGGAGCCGGGACCCTGAGCGACCGGGTGGGCGTGGCCGGGCGGGACCCCCCCCAATTTACCATCCCCCACCCCCCATTTACCCAAATCTGCCGCTTTTCACCCCCAATTCCTCAATTCTCCTCT
>NW_010333888.1:691-945 GCF_000700745.2 Antrostomus carolinensis
TTTTCCCAAACCTGCCACTTTTCACCCCATTTTACCCAAATCTCTTTTTCACCCCAATTTTGCCCAAATCATTTGACCCAATTTCCTCCTTTTTTACCCCAATTCTCAATTTCCCCTATTTCAGCCCAAATTTGCCCAATTTCTCCCTTTTTCATCCCAATTTTCCCCATTTCACCCCAAATTTGACCAATTTCAACTTTTTTCAACCCAAATTTGACCAATATCCCCCTTTTTCACCCCAATTTCTCCCATTT
>NW_010333889.1:0-78156 GCF_000700745.2 Antrostomus carolinensis
TTGGGCCCTCAGTCCCTCTCAGAAGGGAGTCTTAGGCAGAGTGAGGGAGAACACTGAAATAGAAAAGCTTTAGATAGACTTTCAGACTCCTTTCACTCTAATTTTTATGGGATTTAATGTAGTTTATCTTCATCAATTGCATTCAGCATCAGGCCCCTCAGTGTACTGCTCTGTTCACAAGTTCCTACAGATGCTGAATTGCAAAGGGAGACGGGGGGCTCCTTTCTTAATCTCTTATGGAAAACATTCTGTAGAAGTGAAAAAGCCCAAGGCACAGCAAGTTATTATTGGCAATAGAGTAGCCATCTGCTCCAGCAACTACCTGCATCCTTTAGCAGCAGACTTACCTCTATCTGGAATATGATACTTTAAACACAAACAGTAGCTTACAGATCTCTTAACAGAGTTCCCATACTTCATTGAGTACTTACTGAACTCTAGGTTTATTATGAAAAAAGATTATCATTTAGTCCAGCTTCATTAAATTACTTTTCTGTCATGGACAGTTTATTTCAGGGAGATAAGAGGAAAAACAGAATAAATCCCAAAACTACTTCTGTTGTGCGTAAGAAAAATTTACGAAACCATGTAGTTTATACATTATATTTTTAAAAGACTGTGATTTGGTAGAAATCATGAAGATTTCGTTTCCTTTCAATTTTTCCTGCTCCTTCACTTAATGCTTTGAATTCTTTGTAGCGTATCACCAGTAGCAAGCTCTCAATTCTGTCTTTCCTCTTCAACATTCATAGGTAAGCTTTACATCCTCTGTTATGCTTAAAACAGGGCAGTTACATGGAACAGTTGAGGCTTGGCAGATCAGTGGTAAGAACTGGGTTCCTGTTTTACTGACAAAGAGGAAAGAAGCAGTGAAAGAACAGGCTATTTGTTTTCCTCAAGATGAGGAGGACTGGGCACTTAGGGCTTTCTCACGCTGTCTCTGGGAGCATTGAGCTGTCTACAGACAGGTCTTCTGTGAATTTGGAATGCTTTCTCTGAACAAAAATTGGACACACCAACCTTTAACACATCAGTCTTAGGATCTTCATAAACAGAGGCCACAGAAGAGAAAAGCTCTTTGAATATTAAATAAAAACCTGCTGTATATGTTCATTGATCAGCTACACAATCTCATACTGTCCCTCCACCCCTTCATTCAGATTCATTTGAGGGGAATTCAGGGAAGATTACAGTGTACTGTAGTACTGTTCAACCATCTAACTCTCGGGCAGAATTTGATTTAAACCCAGAGGAGGGTGATGTGAGTAGGACTAGCATTTGTGAAGAATGACTAGCAATTATTACAAATGGAAGGCTGCTATTCATCCCTCGGTATTTCACACTGCAGACAGGTGTAGTGAGTTCTGCTACAATGTTATGACAATGAGTCAAAACATAAATCAAAGGAGTACTGCCTGACATAAAATATACATCATTTTCTGTTATTTCAGTCTTAAGCTTCTCCTGAGCAAAATCATGGGCTGTGTGATTCTAAGAAAATTATGATTCAGTAAAGGTTCAGTGCAAACTGTTTCTGCGTAATCTCTACTAGTTGCTCAGAAGGGCAAAGGACTTTTCATGGCTTATGAAGCTCCTTGAAATGTTCTTTAAAGTGTTTGGGTCATATTCTACTTTTTTTGGTGACACTAGTATAAAACTGAAACAACTGAATCAGTAGAGTTACTTCAGATACTCATCATTGTAACGACAGTCTGAAGCAGTTTCTCATCTGGAGCACTCAAGCAGAGTGACAGTAAATCATAGTCATTTAGTGGTAATCTGCTGCAGCATTCTAATGTGTATCACTCAGTGCAGACAACCATCATGCTACATCGTTTTATCAACAGGGAGGTAGAATTCAATTGACATAGATAAATGTCACATTTATTTGCAAGAGTCCAGTCACTGTAAAAGATGAGGGTAGTTGAAAGACTTCATTGTCTCATCCTGGAGTTACCCTAACAATTTTAGTACGAAACTGCAGTTTAATTAGGACTACTCAACCCTCAAGTAATCACCTTGCCTACCTCTTATGGACACATCAATCAGCACCTTGTTAGTGTGCTGTGGTGTTTTATCCTTTTGCACTCTGCGTGTGTAGAGTAAATTAAGTCCCGTAGTATCATGTTTTGACACATTAGGCCTCTAAGAGCACATTAAACTTTTTTCCCTTCGCTCATAGAACACTTGCATTTACACATTAATGCAATTTTTGTCTTTCAAAAGAGATATATAATTTCCACTGTAAAACCTTATTTCAAGGTCTCGTCACCCTGGACTAATGGTGAGAACTGTCACATAAATGGAAGGTTGTGCAAATATTTCTGATAAATATTTATCAACTCTGCTCTGGGTAACTGGAAGCTAGTGGCTCACAGACAAGAAATTAACGGATAATGCAAAGGTGAAGAATGATATAATGAAGAATAATGTAAAGACGACAGGAGATAAAGATATAGCCATATATGAAGAAAGTAAGTGCTGCACACTGTTTTATTATTAGAGAAACAGAAATCATTATATCATTTTACAAGTTCAGATGGTTGAGTCTAAAGTGAGAGAGCTGGGATAGGATGGTAGCTCTCAACTCAGGTATCAAGAGTAGGGAGGCAAAAAGACAGGCTCATAGACAAATATTAGTAATAGTGTTAACACATACACCCCATCTAATTCCTTTAATGGCACAATATATAAATTTGAATTTTAGGTTTTGTTTTTGGTTTTTATAAATTTCTTTTTGCTCAAGAAACAATTTCAGCTGACATATATCTAGGGATTATTGTACTTGGGTGCCTGAAGATGCCTTCACAAAGTATGAGGTACTATTAGTCACTGGACATGCTCTGCCTGGGTGTTTAATTAGCATGATGGAGCAGATTTGGTTCAAGTAACATATAGAAATTTCTTTCTTTCTTCCTCCAGATACTGATTGGAAAATTTTTTCCTCATTCATTGTTTCTTGTTAATGCAGAGAGCTGGTGGCTTGATACATCACTGGTTTGTAACCTTTACAGTTATGTTTTCTATGCAGAAAAAACTGTGTATTTTTTACAGTACTGTTCTAATGTAGAAGTTCTATTTTGCATAGGCATAATTACAGAGATTACAGAGGTGCAAGGCAGAGAAGAAATCCAGCTCTTCATACTAATACAATAATAATTTAATTAGATATATCTGTTCCATGGTGGTTGATTCTTTGTTTCTACTTTCTTTGAACTATATGCATTTCACAGTTGATGAAGCCACTAAGGGCTCCCTAACTGGGTGGACAGACTTCAAGCTGCTCTAGATACACAGGCCATTTCTTTTTATGCAATGTTTGAAAAGAATGGAAATTAAACACTGAGTTGGATTACAGTTCTAATATCCAAATGAGAAAGGATCACAGTTGCAGGCACAGAAATCTGTAAATTATGTGCCTCTTGATATGATCAGCTTATAAACAGGGACAGTCAGACACTAGTAATAGCATAACACAAAATGCAGCACATGCTGTCACAGACAACTCACTATCAGCCATCTGTTATCTGCTGATGTGCTTCATTCTTCTCAAAGATATGGGACAAGCTTTTTGGAAAAGAGTTGTCACTAGAAAATGAGTGTGATATTTTCAAATTGATTTATGAAAATTAGGCATTTAGAAGCAATAGCAGTCATTTAAGAATGAAACATTCCTATACCAAGCCTCAGGAAAATGCTAACATATCTTGCTATTAAAGCTTTAGTTTTCCTTTACAGAGAATTTTAAGTCCACGTTGCTGTTCATCAGGATTTCTTTCTGTCAAAGATAAAAATAGGGGTAGTATTTGCCTAGAACAAAGTAATGAAAAGTTAAGATACTTGTACAGATATGTTAGGACAGCACATACCATTTCTCAGATGCAAAGGGGTAGAGAAGCTCCACACCAGATTAGATATGACTTTAAACTTGAAATTGCTCAGCCTGCAGGCCCATTAGGTCATTACTCATTGTCAAAACTGTCATCTCACATCTCCTTTCTATGCGTCTGTAGTGACTGAGTTCTGATCAGAATCAGAGGGAGGGGGTGTTCCCATCACCTCTGTTAGGAGGGTCTTGCAAAGGTATTTCCTGGGCACCAGGATATTGGGTTCAACTTCATCAATGCCCCAGCTGCTAGGTCTTTTAAGGCAAAGGTGGTGGAATTTTCAGGTCCAGAATGGGATCACCATGGTAGTTTCCACGGCTTTCCTAAGGAGGTAGTGCAGGATTCCTAAGGATAATGGCTATGGAGGCAGAGGAGAAGGAGGGAGAATGACAGATTTCCTTCAGTCCTTGATGTTTGAGCATAGATGAGAACTGAGATCTCCATTAGGGAAAGTCTAACTGGAACAACATAAACTACTCATTATTTTCTCTGACAGTACTGCAAGCTGCTGCCATGTGTCAGCTCAGGCCTGAACACAGAAGAAATCTGCAATAGAATAGAATTGTAGAAAATATTTATCATTAGCTGCCAGAAATTACTCCTGAGAGCTGAGCTGATTTCTGACTGCCCAAGTTAAGGGACAGAGTCACTTGAATTCTGCAGCTGCTTTGTAATACCACCGAAAAACTTAGGAAGCTATCCAGTTACATCAGGTCTGAGCATGCTTTGTATCACCTAAAGTAAAAAGGAGCCTGAGTCTATCATCAGTAGAACTAGCCTATGATATTTTATGTTAAGTGAAAAATCTAGCAGACAGCCTGAATTCTTTTTATTATTATTATTTTCATGCAGATGTTGCTTTTCCTCATAAATGGGAAAAATTACATTTTCCATAAAGTCCATGATGGCTTTACTTTTACAGCATTGCTGGTACTTTTACATCTGCCATCAGCTAGCCACTTTGGAACTGATAACCTTTCCATTTTGAGAAAGGTTTCCATAAACAGTAAAAGCCAAGTACAACAACAGTAAGTGTTTGATTTAAAGTAATCAAAAAAAGTTTGGTTTAAAGTAAACAAAAGAAAATGTCCTAAAATAGTTTATAAAGTCTGGAAAAACCTAGAAAGGAACAAAGGTTAGGACAGAAAAAAGAAGCAGCAAATAATGTGATACGCAGAGAAAAAGTAATCCCAATTGGGAGATAGTTTCTAAAGTAACTGCTAGACCTTTTTTTCTAGAATTAAAACCAGTAGCACTACTAGCAGTGTGCTGAAACCAGGTTGTGAGTTAAATAAAAACCATGAAGTAATGCATTGCCAAAGAGAAGGTTATCCAGAAAAATGAAAGTTCAAACGGTAGCCCCTTGAGCAGTAACTCAGCGACTAGTAACTTTTTTTTTTTTTTCCTGCAGTTCTTATACACATAGAAATAGAAAGCTTAATATGTACATTTCTGTGAAATTCTCTAAACATTTGCAAATATTGTCAGGAATAAATTCCAGGGAGACAGATTTCTTTATACAGAAGGATGTAGAGAATACACATCTATGTTCTTTTAATGCACCTTCTGTGCATTTGTGTTGCTTACTGATCACTGTTTTAAACACATCTAAAAAATACAGTAAGCTTATTTGTTGTTGGAAATTTTAATCTAGAGGATCTCTATATATTTGCCTCAACCTACTGTTATAAATGGCTTATTTTCCTAGTCCTAAAGCCTTCCTGCACTGGTGTGTCTCTGCTTTGCTCTCCTTTAATTGTCTGCACACCATCTCTACTTCATATGTGCTTTTATTGGCATAGCATACTCACAACCCAAGCTTATCTCATTTGTTTTCATTTTTATAGTTCATCTACTTAGTATTACTGTGCAAGGAGATATTTTATGAGGAATCCTGGAAGGCTTTACCAACCTAAAACTTGCCAAGAGAAGGTGTAGCTGTCTGGTGCTATGCATGCGCTTTCACATCCAGCTTCTTAGTTCAAAGACTTACATTGGGGGAAAATTACAGTTCTGTCTTTTCAGCTTTCTTCCAAAACTTTTAGGAAAACTGTATAGTTAAGAAGTTGTGGGGGAACAGAAATTGTTCAATCCACTTCTTTGAAAGCCACAAGTTTTCTACCACAGTATAGTGACCTTCCTTTTTCTGTATAATGTCAGGAAAAAATAACCTGATTTCCCTCTTAAAAATAACCTTGAACTCTAGATTATTTTTTTTCCTGGCCTGATTTATTTTTCTTAATTAGCAGCTGATGAAATACCCTGTAGTTCAATAATTATTTATCGCCTGAGAGAGATCTCACTTCATTCAATTAAGGTGTTTTAAGGAATATCTGACCCTCCTTTATTTTCAGGTATGTGTTTTTTGGGGTGGGTTTTCAGTGGGTTTTTTTAGCTTGTTCCTGATTCTCTTCTATGCAGTATTATTTAGCACATAATAGTGCAGCAAACAGGAAGGAGGCCACTGGGCAAGAGGAAGTCCTTTGACTTAACAAGTAGAAAGAAATCTGCCTCTCCAAAGATAATAAGCTGTTTGTATTCATGTCAGTCAAATAGACAGAAGAAGGAAGAAAGGAATAAAAGTTTAGTGGTTATTTCTAATTATTGATTCCGCATCATACAATTAGAAATTTTCTGCTGTTTGCATATATTTTCCTTCTGATACTTGAGTGTATTTTCCTCTGCATACTGCCTTTTTTCTAGAATTCATCTGATACACGTGTTGTGTCACTTTTGCTTATATAAAACCCAAGGACCTTTGTGCTGTTCTGCTAGTTACAACTGATTAGCATCTCTCTATTTGATGCTGCCACTCTAGTCCTAGGCACGTCAGGCGTTGACAGGAATAAAAGGTAGGATAAAAGATTTAACCTCGCCTGCAGATTTTCCTCAAAAAGTTTACATGACTTACTGAAAAACCTTTGCTCTAATCCTAAATGCTTTCTTTTTTTTTCTTTTTAAAAGCAAAATACGTTATGCTACATCCACAGGCTGGAAAAACTTACAGGAAGAAAAGGATTTCATTAATAAATGAGATTTTGCTTGTCAATAACTGAAGATGTAAAAAGTAATCAATTAAGATGTAACTGGAAATGTGACTGTACTCTTTCTATTGCAATAGCACTTCTACTTGTCATAGAGACCTTTAGTATTATACCCTCAAATAAGTCCACAGAAAGAAACATTCTTCATTGTGCTGAGCTTTCATCCTAAAATGATCTTAACAGATGAGAGGAGGGAAGGAGCAGAATGATCAGCATGGTTCAACTGGCACAAACTGTTAATCCTTCTTTTTGTTTCAAGCAAAAGCTAC
Organism: Antrostomus carolinensis; assembly: GCF_000700745.2. Classification (NCBI taxonomy): domain Eukaryota; kingdom Metazoa; phylum Chordata; class Aves; order Caprimulgiformes; family Caprimulgidae; genus Antrostomus; species Antrostomus carolinensis. Next base: position 7,201 of record NW_010333889.1, read on the forward strand.
CATCCTAACTTTGAATTTATTGTATAAATAAATATTGCCTGTATTTCATTTTTGAAAGCTGTAAAAACATTTGACCCTGTCCATTGTCATTTGGTCAAGGAAGCACAGAAGAACTGGAAAGAGAAAGGGATCTGTTAAATAGTTTTCTAATACAGAAAATGCTATCTAATCCTTATAAGAACCAGTAAGAAAGCTAAATATTATCCTTTGCTCTAACTTGAAGGAGATGCAGAGGTTACCAAACTTAGATATAGACAGAGAGTAGGTATCATGGCAGATGTTTGCAAGATATGTCTATCAAGCATTCAGATACAAAATATTTTATTCCTATCCCTCCACTCTATCTTATTATGAGTAGTAGAGAAAGCATATCTTTGTCATTAGTTCTGTTCATTTATCAACCTCTGAAAACAGTTTTCTACTGCCTTTATTTTCAGGATTTGCTTAATCCCCCTCTGATACAAATTTACAGAAATAAACCAAATTTTTTCTTATATTATTTCAACAATTAGAAAGCTTTTAATATTTAAAAACTAAACACAGTTTCAAATTTAGTATGAAACTCTCATACACTGCTTGTTAATGAACTGCAGTCAACCCTTTTTGTATCAGGCACAGAGAGTAGCTAGCAGAAATGGCAAGTAATGCCAGCGTGTTTCTTGAATTGCTCTCTGAGGAAGAAGAAGAAGATTAGAGGCACTGTAATTTTAATTACGGTTCTCTCCAGCGGTAAACTTTGCAATTTTGTTTTTAGGTCAAATAATTGGCTTAGCAGGAAGTATTGGAATAAACAGGATACAATGTTGGTCTGGTGAAATACAGCTTACATAGAAAAATTATCACATAAATTAGTATGTCTTTTAGGTGCTTGAAATGGTTAAAAGTTAATGTTAAAGAAGAAACATGTTCAGAAAAAAAAATAATAGCTCTAGGACAGAAAGAAAAATAGAACTAAATACTCTTTGAGCTGTAGGAAAACCTGAGTTCTGGAAAGACTGAGACCAGAAACTACAATTAGCATAATGAGCATATGTTGTGTTATGGTGCTTTTAAAAAATAATGGGGTTTGGGGGGCATATTGAGTAGAAAAATTTCCCAGTGAGAATGAGTCACTCTGTATTTGTTCCTGAAATAACTACATTAAGAATGGGATGCTTTCTTCTAGTTTTCTCCGTACCTGAAATTTGTTAGTAAATTGGAGGGCAAACTGGAACCCTAACTGATCTTACTAAAGTCAACTTCTCTTGCCTTAAGGTTAACAAAACATCAGTTAATGGCTATAGGTCACATTTTACAACTAAACTTTCACTCCATGTCAAGATTTTTTTGTTTTACTCTTTATTACCGAGCATCCCTTCTGTAGGCAGAGCCCATCAATGTAATAGAAAAATTCTCCTTTATTTTAGGGTGCAGTCAGGTTGACCTCTCTGAAATCACCACTCAATGCTTGTGGCAGCACTAGTGGGACAAAAGATCAATTCCTGGTTTCTAGTTCGCTAAGCAATACAGAACAGTAGCTGCAGTCTCTGTATATTTATTTGGGGCAAATACTAGAGAAGCAAGTGGCTGCCTTGCTGCCAAGACATGCCTAAAAGTTTTAGATCTAACAGTTCTGGTTACAATACCAAATAGTTTCAACTTCAAATAAATAACCAAAACCCTCTCTAAGAATACAAAATACACTTAGTAATTTAGACTAAAAATGCACAGTATCACAGCTGATAGGATTTCCTTTGATAGAGCTACCCTGTCAGTTTAGAGAATGTACCTATGGCTTAATGTAGTTCTTTATTTCATATGCAACCTGAAACAATAAATTTTGAGTAGGCCTGAGATAACAAACATGTCAAGAATTTCATCTGAAGACAAGAGAAGCAAAGAATTATAACTGACCCCTGGTCTAAGAGAGTCACAGTTGAAAGAGGACTGAAAATTTAGATAGTGACACGTTGTCAATTAGCATTTCCACTGGGAACAATATTTTGTCTGCTTATATTAATAGCACTTTCCACAACAAATCATCTCACTGCTTTTGTGGTGATGCTAATTAGCCTAACTAGAGATATCAGATTTTGGTGCCTAGTAATTTCTGTTGTAGTAGATAAGGATTTACCACTTGTATTTAGTGCTGCACCAGCATATGCCTTTAGACTCCTTGTGCCTTTTTTACAGACTAAAAGCATAAGATGTCTTCATGTTATTTGGAGATTCCTAAATGAATGCAACTGTTTAGAAAATCCTCTAAATAGAAGACATCAGACTGCAGGGATCACTTTCTTAATATGCAGAAGCTTAAAATATTAAAAAGATTTTTTTAAAGTCTAAATTTTTAATGCTTAAAATACCAATCACTTTTCAGCAATCCAAGCTGCTTTCTGGAATCCAATACGAAGCTCGGTACATTTTCTTTGAGAATGAACATAAAAACATCACTGAAAGAAACAGAACCACAACGATCTAAAATGCCTCTTAATTAGTTCAGGAGGCTTAGAGCTATTTTGTATCTGTTAAATTAAATGTTTCAACAAGAAAAAAAAGGTATACATTATGTTACTAGTGCTCTGGGCAATAACTGAGTAGCGGCAAATAACAACCCTGAAACTCAAAAATGCTTTAGTGCTCAGCCTTCCCTTTGGTGGCATCATTTCCCATTCAGAAATACTCATGGGTGGGATACAGGACGTGACCTTTAATAACTGCAGCAGTTTCTTTCACTGGGACAAGATTCATTCTATCCACAAGGTTTCCTATTGTTGAGCCCTTGATGGCTTTCAGCTCTATTTATGAAGGGTTACACCAAGAAGGGAACTACTAAGTGGTTTATGACAAGACTGCTGCTGCAGATTTGGTACCTGCTGTGATTTGTGTCACCCATTTGAGTCTCAGTTGTAAAGCTGCACTTTTTATCAAGCATATTTGTGAATATATAACTGCTCTGAAAACACGTGGCCAATAAATAATTCAAAGTTATCTATCTTCCCTGCAGCTTTCTTATACAACTACCACCTTTTAATGTTTAGTTGGCCTGGAAACAATATTCTTTATGGCACTTGTAGTATAAAAATGTTTACTGACTGGCAGCAGACTATTGATTTCCAGTGTGATAACTTGAAAATAAACCATTTCCCACCCTCATCTCCATATGTTTTGCTCTCCCATTTGCTATCAGCTGTGAGAAGCCTTGTTTTGCATTTTGAGTCCCTAAAAATGTCTGTTTTCAATTATTTATTCCAATATTGTAACAATGTGATTGAATTCATTATCCCTTTTTCTCTCCCTCTCCCCCATCCCTTTGTTTTCTTTTCAGCTCTATATCCATTTACAGTCCTAAGGAGAATCCTAATGTGTTTGATGCTGCTGCTTTCTTCCAGTCAGTTGGAAACTTCCTGGGGATCTTTGCTGGCTCATTTGCCATGGGATCCTCTTATGCTGTTGTCACAGCTTTAATATCCTTTATGGTTTGTTTTCAGAGAGAAAATCTATATAAGTTGGAAAAAATGTATGATATCTGAGACTGACCATCTTTATTTTGAACCCAAACCTTTTTGTTTTTGATTCAAGACTTTGCAAACAGACAGGCAAAGCATAAATTGACAGGAAATTTCACCTGTCAGAATCCACAAAGAACTTCATATGCAAATTTCTTTTTAACATTAAGTGAGACTCTGGTCTTTATTTTAATATTTGTGAATAACTACATTTTTAGGAAAGTGTTTTGAGGTATTTTGAGGTTAAAACATTAATTTATTAACTTCTGCAACTTATTTATGAACTACAGACCAGCAGCAATTATACAAAAATATAAGGCAAACACTAGACTATAAATCTAGTCAGTTTACTTAAAGTAAAAATAAAACACATATCTGTTGCCCTACCTTTTTTCTTGTGTTTTACAGTTCTTCACATAAAATACTATTGTAGAAAGGACAGCGATTTTCATCTGGTTTGCATCATAAATAAACACCAGTTTGGTTACAAAATTGGACAACATTACTTTCTTTCCCATTTTTCTGGGAAAAGAATATAAAACGCAACCAATTAGGCATTAGTTCAAAAACCACAAAAGTACTTCCTGACTTGTAGAATTCACCTGTTTAAAACCTGAGCTGGATTTTCCGCTTTGTTTGAGACAATTTAGAACAGGGGTCCTCAAACTACGGCCCCCCAGGGTCCTCAATCCGGCCCGCCGGTATTTGCAGAACTCCCCGCCCCCCACCGGGGTTGAGGGGGGAAACCAAGGGCTGGAACCAGCACCTCGTCCTTTACCTGCTCCCCTGCGGCGGGTGAGAGGCACGGGCATCTCCTCTGCTGGACAAGCTCAGTCGGCAGCCTCTGCGAGGTCCAGCCAACTTGGGCGAATTGCCAGAGCAATAGTTCACATTGAAATATTATTTGGTTTTGTTGATTACAATTATTCTTCATTTTAAATATCACATTCTTTTTCCTGTTTTTTGTGCACTACTACAAATAAAATATGTGCAGTGTGCACAGGAAGTCGTTCATTTTTTTCCAAACTAGGTTCCAGCCCCCGACAGTGTCTGAGGGGCAGTGAACCGGCCCCCTATTTAAAAAGTTTGAGGACCCCTGATTTAGAAGCTGTGCAGTTTTTCCTGAATTCTATGTGTATAGATGAGTATGGTGGGGGAGCTTTCCTTCTTTCATCCTTTACCTGGTTGGGAGCAATTTTAACTTACAAAACTGCTGTTTTTTTTATTTTTCCTTGATAATCTTTTAGCACTTGACAAAATTTACCAAACTGTGTGAGTTCCCTATGCTGGAGACAGGTCTGTTTTTCCTCCTATCCTGGAGTGCCTTCTTGTCAGCAGAAGCCGCTGGTCTTACAGGTAAGTGTTTCATTTTATTGAATAAATGCAGTTTTATAATGTGGCTCTAGTGTGGGATAACTGTATGTTTATTTTGGGCATGGCATCATATATAAAGCTTCTAGAAGCTTTTATATTGGAGATGGTTTAATCTTTAGGAATAAATCTGTAGAGATATTGACAGAGACTTATTAGATCAGGCTAAAACCATCAGTCTTTCTTCCCTACAACCCTTCCATTTCCTGTCCCTATTAATCCCACTATTTTCTGCCCACTACAGGACCAAAGATGGTGGTAAGTATGAGGAAGCAAACATGCAGTGCCCTGTGACTATCAGAGACTCCGTGCTCCTCTGCACCCACTGTATGTCCAGGTCCCTCCTCCTTTTTCCCAACTATCAATGAGGGTCATCCTCAATATTGCCAGTGGGTTGCAGACAGCTCTGGATTTTTTTTCATCTTGTTCAGTGGGCCTCCATAAACATATTTTGCAGCAGGAGAGGTACAGTCATGTCCCAGTGGCAGGTAGAAAGACGTGTGATCTAACTAGGTTTTTGTTAATAGTAAAAAAGAAATTGTGCAAGCACAGTCAAGTACTTACTCAGAGACTGCTTTTCCCAACATAAAGAGTCCACAGAAGTTTAGGCCATATATTTTATATATGAATATAGCTCATGTCAACAGCAACCTATTGCATAGTGTGATTTGAGTTTGCAAGAGCTCGATCATTTTAATGTTCTTGATGCTGCTGCTTCTGAAATCTAGTGGTCTAATTAATGCCAGGGAAAGTAAGGGGAAGAAAACTGCTTAATGGAGTGTTAATGCATCCCATGCTGTTTTGTTTGCAAAATTGTTCAAAATCTTTTGAAATCAACATTATATTTCTACTGACTTCTATTGAGCCAGCATGTTACTTTTTTAATATTAGTCACACAATGAAACTGTTTCCAAATGGGTATTAACATCTGTATCTTCTGGCATGTTTGCCTCACTAAATATACAAATTTGTGTCCTGCTTATTGCCAAAATCTTCAGGCCAATGAATAAAAAGAAGAGCATATGAACTGAACAAAAGGGTGGTATTCCATCACACAGAGAAAATCACATACAAGCAAGCATGAAAGTCCATTTTGTGTCTTTATGCTTAACGGCTCTTAAAAATCTGACATACTGATTACTACATAAAAATGGCAGTAAAGAAGGATGATTGTTAATCACTTGCCTCCTACTGAAGACACTGATTTCCTAATCCAATGACTTCCACGGAAAGACTCTTTTAAAATACATTCCCAGCTGAAAACAAGGATGCTATGTTTCAGCAAATGCAAAATTGATAAGTTACAAATTATACCCAAAAAGTGGATTTGTAAGGGAAACACATATCTTTCAGACCCTCAGGTGCTACACCAAAGGTAATTTCCTTTTTTTTGAGCATAGGAACAGACTATATATGCAAACTAAAAATAAATGGCCTATGTCTTTTTTGCATAATGAAAATGTGATGACAGACCAATTAGTCTCTCCTGGTAGTCACTACGAAGAAAGTTTCATTTCTCTTTTTTTTTGCAATATATAAAATATCTAAAATAAAAGAGTTAGTTATTGAACACCACAGATGGTTTTTACGGTAGCCACAGTAAGGAATTTTAAATGGACAGAGGGAGAGCCAGAGAGTGGAACCAAAGTAAAGTTCCAAATAAAGGGAAAAAATAGAAGATTGTTGGGAAATCCAGCTGTCTCTTATAAATAAAGGAATTGATGTAGGCATATAAAAAAGAATTGCTCTGCCAACACACAAATTCCAAGGAAAACATAGCAAGCCCTTTTAGGTCTGTCACTAGCCTTTTATTCATGGTTGTGTTCTGAGTTTCAGGTGGAAATTGCTTAATTACACTGTGTGAGGAGGCAAAGTTTAATCTTGAAAGTTTTATCAGTTGAGTCTTTGTCATTTAGTTTCTATGAAAGGCTGTTACAATGGAAAAAACTCATGAAGCCTCTCTTGTAGCTTCAGAAGTTCAAAGCTGTGTTTTGTAAATGTGTTAACATTATTAGTACTGTGCTAATATTACACTTTAGAGTGAATATTTTTAGTTGCTTGGTTTAACCAGTTTTCCTGTTGCTTTCCTCTTCTCTCAATCTTGTCTGAAATAGTTCCAACTCCCCTCCTTTATAATATGATTTTAAACTTCCAGTTCAGCAGAAGAATTACTGTACTCATTAAGAAATTTTCAGCTGACGTAGGTTCTGTTAGAGGAATAGATTTTGGAGGTGGCTCCAATTTCTCATACACATGCTAAAGAAATCTGTGTGAAATGCAGTTATTGTGTGCAGTCTCCCACTTGGGTATGTGATGCACAAAGCCCTTATTGCAGAAGGCACAGGGAGCCCAGGAGAAAGACAGGCATCTGACAGAACACACTCAGCTCTTAGTTCATACTCTATGACTTCCAGTCTTTTCCAGCTTACTTGCTTTGCCCCTTGTCTTACTTAGTGCATACATCACCTGGTTTTACAGTCAAGTGTGTCTATCCTCAAAAGCAATCATTAGAATTAAAAGAGCATCATAACCATGCAACAGCCCTGCTGAACCACTCCATTCAATGAACTAAATTCCTAGTTTGAAGTCTTTGACTTCAGTAGGCTTGCTTCAAAAATTAACTTGATCCATTTTACATTTATATGCCTATATTCATCTTCATTTTTCTTGGATATTATGTTTCCTCTGTTCATTCCTTCTAAATGAACTTCAAAGGATTAACACTCCACATCAGTATTTCCCTGTAGCTATTAAGTAATGTAATTGCAAAATAATTTCATCCTTGTAATGCTTTCCACACTAGTTCTTCAATCACTATGAGTCTTTTGATGTCTAATATTGAAGTATGTCATAATTTGTAAGTAACGGGCTACACTCCTTTTTGTGTAGGTATAGTAGGTGGTAGAGCTCACTTGTTTAGCTTGCAGATTTTTTTAAAAAGAAATGTAAATGGAGAGTAGTAGAGGCCAACATTTTATAAAATATTTTCTTCCTCTACCTCAAGATAGCCCATGATATATAAGACACAATATATGGGCCTGACCCTGGATGAAGAATGGATATGATCAACCAGCAAATCAAAATAAAAATCTGGGTTGAATACACAATTATCATTATACTGATAACTGTAAATTATAAATTAATGTTGTGCTTATTAATCTTAGAGCTATATCATCAAGCTGTGACATATGCATGATAAATTGATTCTTATACAGTAGAATCTAATCTGTGCACTTTCTGATCTGCCCCGAACTATATCATTCCTGACTGCTGAGCAAAGTTGTAACAACAGAGTACTATAGTAAGGTCAGTGTTAATGTAGTTGCTTTCATTCTCAAACTTCATTACAGAATATTTACTAGTAGGCTATGAAAAAATAATAAATAATTTAAATTGAACACTTGTCAAAATAAATGAGGAAACTACATCTTACAATTATTAATTGCTTGTTCTCTTGCTTTCTAATTAACAAAATTCACTAGTTTTTAACTGATCATTCATTAGTCTGTAAAAGATTCCATGATGTACATGGGCATTTAATGTTCACCTCTGTTAGATCCTCTATGTGTCCAGCTGTTTGAAGTAGATATTAAAATAAAGATATGAATGCGGTCAAATATATGTATGTGAATTTATTTGTGTTTATGTATTCAATTAATGGATACTTCAAAGTCATATAAAATTTATCAGTGTAAAAGCACTGAAATCACAGCCAACCGCCTCTCATATTTACATGCCAAAGTCCTGTGCTATGAAACTAAGAAAGATGATAGATCTCGAAGGAAAAAAATCTTGGAGGGGATCATCTTTGTTCCTTTATTGTTTTTCAAAGCCCAGCCCAAAATTATTGTTTTCTGATCATTATAAAGGAAATAGTTTGTGATAATAAATTACTGCTGCTTCCTTACCCTCAGCAATTCTTGTCTGAACACTTTGTGATATGTCTGACACCTGCCTTCTCATTCAGGGGCTCACAGAAGAGCACAGCCTACTTAGTGAGAAAGCTTTTCCTCCAGAAATAAATAACTGGCTTATCATGACTGATGTACCCAGGATAAGTCCAAAGATCTGGTCTGTCACTAGGGCAGTTTTGTGCTACCTTTGTATTTAGGACATAGCAGGAACAAATGTCACCAATTTCCACTTCCTTTAGTATTGTTGACAAAGTGCATTTATTCTCATGGCTGTTCACTGTTCCTATCTCTTTGCTGTAATTTTTCTTGGATCCACCACCTACCTCATTGTTTTTTTAAAATGTTGTGACCAGTTCTTGTATCACTCTCAGAAGTGACCTATCAAAACATTTCTGTCTGCAGTTCTGAGCACTGTGAACACAATGCAGGTTGGCACATGACTGGCTTTAGTTCACCGGGCTGACCTTATTCCATACAAGGAAGTTATTCTGAGCCTTAAATTCTTAACTTTGTGCTTTTCTTTCCTTTACTCATAAGTAATGTGCCATGTTGTGTCATACAGAGAAGTAGGTATACTCCTCCAAGTAACAATGGAGAAAGGATAGCTTGGCTTCTAGGTCAAAAGGAAACAGACCTCAACTCTCCGAAGCTGTAGTTCTGCCACTTCTAGAAGGAAAAGATGAAATTTGGGTCTAATTAAAAAAGCAGGCTCTTCATAGATAAGAAGATGGCATTTGCACTGCTGTGCAGAGACAGATGACAACTGGGCAAGTTTGCCACAAATTACAAACCCATTGCTTGCCTGTAGGATTTCAGAGATGGCTCTGGATGATCTATGTGCTATTCTAAAATGGGGAATGTCAGGTGGGTCCTGTACTTTAGAGGAAGCTCTAAACATACTTTGCTGACATATAAGCTAGATCCAATATTCTGAGCAGTTTCAGTTATCCCATTTGCGCTTTCAACAGCACCACTTGACTAGACTATGCACATGTTTCATTCAGTGCTTGGGTCTGGCTAACTCAGGCCCTATTGTAGGTATAGCCTCTTAAGACAGTAAGGGAAGAAGAGGAAGGTGTCTGTTTTTAGAGAAAAGTACATATTCAAGCATGGCATTGGGCTGACAGCAATGATCAGTTGCATAAAATGAGGATAGTGGAGTCTTATTACACATGAATAGGTTCAGGATAAACAGGTTTAGCACTCTTAGTGCATCTAGAATAAAGCCTGGTGTGTCTCACCATAGGAGCTCCAATCTAAATTGAATGTGACAATCCACTTGGGGTTACAAATGTACCAAACTTGAGTTCAAGTCTCGCTTGAAGCAGCCAGATGCAATATCATTGATCATTCCTCAGGTCTAAGGGCCTAAATAATTCCCTCAGTTTTTTTTGTTGCTTTCTATTGCATCAACATAAAATCAACCTCAGACAACTCGAGAGATGAAAGCTTCATGAACAAAGCACGAGCTCTGCGGTTCTGCATTGGTGCAGGTGTGGTGAAAGAAGCCTTGAATCTTTGCTTCAGTACCAAGAAAATGATTAGTCACACTTCATATCCTCAGTGGAAACAGACTGAATTGTGATATTGTTGCTACTAGTAGAGCCATATTACTGCAACAATTTGATGCAGAGGACAGAGCTTCATTTCCTGCCACTCACACATTCTGTCTGGCCTGGGATGTGCCCAGTAGGTTCTATGGCGATATTCTGACATAAATATGGCTCCAAAGTAAATGTTATCCAATTTAAATAATTTCTCTATTACCCAGTCCTTGTTGTTCTCTTTTCCCCACATTTTGCTGCCTTTGATGAAAGACTAGTTCCCGTTGCTTGTTGGACTGTGGGATTTGCAGTACATTGTGCATCATTAGAGAGGCATCCCTGAAGCTCTGGAATGCTTCAAAGCTGGGATGAAAACCAGTCAGTTTACCTATAGGTCTTCTTTTCAAATGAAGTTATACATTTTATCCACTCCATTGTTTCCCCAGAAGGTAGAGGTTTGAGGGCCTTTTTCTAAATTCCTTTTTTTACCACTAAAAAACCTGACAGCTGGAGATATAATGTCAGGTTTTTTGTCTCAGATTAGCAGATTCTGAAGTTTAAATTGTGGCCAGTCACTTCCATGTTTGCATTGAAAGCACACTGCACATGCTGTCCTTCTCTGACAAAAGACAGATGTTTTTCCAGCTTTTCTCTTAGCACCAGATATTGAAAATCAAGGTTACAATTCCTTTTGCCTATTTGTAAAATGATCCAAAAAAATATTTTTGTCTTTCAGTGAAAATATAGGAATTATTTTTAGGTTAACACTCATAAATTAATGGTCACAATAGCATGTTAATGTTCACAACATGAGTAAAATACTTTTAATTTTATAAGTTACTTCCTTATGCTACATTTTCTTTTGATATTACCAACTTTTGTCCTAGCAATGATTTCAACTACAAGTATTTGGCAAAACTAATGTAAGAATAAATTCTCTAATTGTATAAGCAGCAAACAAGCTATCACTATTTCTCTGTTATATAAGGAGCAAAAACATCAAATAAAATGGTAGGCTTTCATTTCTAATAAAAACTCTTCAAAGAGGTTGAGCTGCATCTAAAAGTTTACTATTGACTATCAACATTTTACTATGAGATTTCTCATTTTTTATATTAAGTGAAAAATTTCACTAACTTTATTTATAGATATAAGGAGCTGTATTGCACTTAACAACTGATTCCCCATTTCAACTCAAAACATTCTCTTATTGCTTTAGGTTAGCATTTTGTTCAGCAGTTGTAGTACTAAGTATCTCAATAACTGATAAATTTGCCTCTCAAAAATGAAACAATGTAACGGCACTGAAAAAGAGAGTTGAGTCTCCCAACACCCTGAAATTAAAGCCCTGAGCATTAAGGACTGGTAAAAGGACCGTCTCACTTTACCTGTCCCCCTGCATCTGATGAGTACTGTGTTTACCATTCTAATATTAGCATATTTACTCTCATCTGTTTCTTTGTGAAAGAAAGCCTGCAAAAATTCAACAACCTAGTTTACATGCTATACACAATTCTTACAGTATTTTGCTACCCAGCTAACTTCAAAATCCAGCTTTAATAGTTTTACAAAGAAATCCAGATTACTTTTTCCTTCTAACTAGAAAGTTCTGTGTTAGCCTCTTCAGGTACTTCTCTTTCCTTTGCAGTTGCATTAGCATGTAATTGGTCATTACTCTTAAATAATCATTTTTATGGAAATGCATTACAAACTATTTTCTCTAAGCCTTTTAATGAAGCATTCATTGTGAGAAGCGTGGCTGGTACACGTTAAGTCTTCAATTGCAGCAATTGAAATATTCCACTGCATTCACCCGGTCTTCCCTGGAAACAGGGCATCTGGTTTCTACTCTTGCATAATTGCATGATTCAGATCATTTATTCCTATTGTGAAATCAGATTCAGGCCATTTTATTCCTCATGTCACTCTCTCAGTTCTGTCACTACCCATAATTAACAGTTTCTTAGCAGTCAAAAAAAATTTATAATCATAGTTGAATTTAATAGTCAATTTTTAAAATGCAAGACTTGACACTATGATGATTCATGTAGAAGAAAGTGAATCAGAAACTCTTATCTCCATTTCCATTACTGAGCCTGGAGCTAGTGGCACTTAGTAGTATTACTGATATTTTTTAACTTAAATTTCATTGTTTGAGCATCCCATTGCATATTATTAATGCCTTGAGAGTTTTTAAACTCCCCAGATCAGCTCTGCATAATCAAATACAGCTATGGATGAAAAAATACTTAGATGCATTTAAGAGAACAATTAGACTTCACGGAAACATGAACTTCCTGGAACATATTTAGGCAATGATAACCTCACTCACATAATTTACTGCAAAGAAAAGTCTTAGTGTAGTTAGAAAAAAATAAATATCCAAACAGACATAAGAAAATAAATATTAAAAAACAGAGACAGCAGTTAAAGCTCAGTGGAATTTATTTTGGCTGCAGAGACTGTGTTCTGTAGAAGTAGTACAGGTACATTTACAATATAAAGAGAACCCAGAAGTGAAGAAAATGTTCACAGCAGTCTGCGAGGGGAAAAAAGATTTGCTTTCTCTTTTTCTTTCTGATGGCAGTTATCCCTTGTGCCAAATTAATCTCTGAAATTTTTACTCCATACTTTTTTCTTCGATCAAATGTATCTAAATGCCAGTCCTTAGTTCTTCCCAGAAACAAGAGAGACTTACAAGTAAAGGAAGTTGGATTTTGACAGATAATAATTTTCAGTTACAATATTGCGATACAAAGAGAGTCAAAAACTTAAGACCTAGTAAGGTAATAATTTAACTGGTATGTGACAATGTGTTGTTCCTACAAACACACACTCTCCCAAAGGAAATAATTTCAGCATTATGTAAATTTTTACTTTGCCATGTTTCCTTATCTATACTGTGCTGTAGGGGAGCAGGATATTGCACTTTCCTCCAGGGCCCTCTTGCTGCTAAAATTCAAACATTTAGAGGTTTGGATAAGCCTATTAAAGAACCTGTCAAGACACCAGCACTTTGACCTGACACTCATTCAGTACATTACCATCCACTTTTTCCTGTGACTGTGTGAAGCCTGGTCTGGTTCTACTAATCCTTTTGAAGTAGAAGTTTGTTTTCTATTGTGTCTGCTGTGCTAAAGCCTGCAGTACTGTAGATTCTGCCTCCTTACTGAGCTGCTTCTTGCTGGCCTTTGTAAATTCAGGAGAGTCACCATCCCAGAGGAAGCCTTATCCAGTTTCAAGTCCAGAACTGAAGGGATTATTCTCACAATGCTACTTCATACTCTTTGCTTCCAGTAGAACTGGTGTATATGTTTCAGTTCAGGCTAATTTAACCCAATAAAAGCCTAGAAAGCTGCTGCACAGTCATATTGCAAGGATGGATATTGCCTAAACCTGGATAGGTATCTTTTTGTGTGAGTTGTTGCCTCAGTGTGTTTCCTTGGATTCATCAGTGTTATTTCAGTACATGTCAATACCTAAGAGCTAAAAATTACCTAAAATTTGCAGAGCAGCCCATAAGGAAGCAGAACAAAAATGCTAATTAGGGCATGTTGTAGCTCTTGGGAGGCAGTGGGTAAAAGGGCTGAAAGGCACAAGAATTAAAGAATTAAATGGGGTGGATGGTGGAAAACTGCCTGCTTGTGAGCCCCAGAGATGACAGGCACGCAGCAATCACACTGCAGGGTGGCTTTCTGCAGAACCAGTTGTTGCTCGTGTGGTGTGCACCTAGAAACTGAGCAGAACTTGCATTCTCCACATGCTTCAGGAAATGTGTGTGGAGGTTTTCAGGGGAATGATGATTGGAATAGACATGAACAAGCCCTGAGCTGTTGCGTAAATAATTATCTATGTAGACGTGCCCCAAGTTTAGGAAAAGCACAGAGCTTTTTTCCTCCATGCGTATTTACATACGGTTACTGGTCGACACTTATTTTTGGTTTTCCTTTTTCTGTGTGGGTTCCCCTCTGCCTTATCTATGCCCAGAGCTGACAGGAAATTTCAGTTACAGTCTTATCAGCTACTTTAATTATAATATTGTATTACAGTGACATTAATCAATGATTCCAGTGAGTTAGGACCAGGGCGGAAATATTAAAAAATAAGAAATATCACTATAAATACAAATGTATTATTATTATTCCTGACAAACTTGCTGTCCTGCTCCTCAAAAGCTTCCATAAGGCCAGGAAGTATAACTTACTGCCACATGGATACAGTCATTGACCTAGTCATTCCGGGCAATGCAGCTCGCACCTACCAGAGCATCATTTTTAAGCAATGTGTTGTTGTCCACATTGCAGGTTGTTACACATTGCTTACGATAAGGTTAACAAGCAGGCACAGACTGTTGCAGCCATTTAATACCAAGCACTCTCAAACCATTTAAATGTAACAAGATTATTTTTTCCTTTCCTATTCAGTCTCTGCCAAAATTTTCAAATAGTCTGAAGTCCTTCATATTACAATTATGTCAACCTTGCCTAACTGTCAGTCAGATTGTGGTCAGCTGTTACCATGTATTAATTCAAACAAATTTTCTGTGGTTTTGGGCCAAGCACACAACAGCGAAAAGGCTGTGAATGCATGATGGACCAGGTAGAAGATTCAAGACTTTAATGATTTTTAACAAAGAAAAGATTATAGGGGTTTTTTTGAAAGATGCTCCTATAAACATATCTTAAAGTTCTTCTGTTACAAAATGCTGTGAAAAGTCTAATTTTATTTTTTTTTAAATGCAGCCCTTTGACAAACATAAGTAAGAAAATAGAAGCAGCTAACTTTGTTTTTTCTTTAAATTCCAGGTATCGTTGCAGTCCTTTTCTGTGGAGTCACACAGGCGCATTATACCTACAACAATCTGTCACCAGATTCCAAAATGAGAACTAAACAGGTAGGGAATAGAAATAACTGACTTTATGTGTTCAGCTGGTTTAAGTAATACATAGAGGTGCTGAAATATAGCTGGATAAGATTTCATTAATGCAAAGGAAGAAGCTTATGTCTTCGTTAGGGGAAACACTAGAGATTTTGACAGGGAAATTCTCTGAATAAGCAAAAAATAAAAGAATCTCTTCTTCCCAAGAGATGTGAAACATCAGTCAGGGAGATGAAGGATAAAGAGGTAACAGTTTACAGTAGCTTCCATACAAACATGCTACAAAGTTAAGGAAATCAAAAAGCTTTGATAAATAAGAGAAGTGGTCTGAGAGATTGGATCCATTTGGATTTTTGTAAAGGGACTGTAGAGACTGCTGTCTGGCCCACAGACTTGAGCGATAACATCGTTTCATTTCTACCTCATTAACAATCAACATGATTAGAAAAATAGTGATTTTTTTTTTCCATTGTGTTATTTATAGTTTAGAGACAAGAGAAATTTGGTCCTCTGTTTTTTGTTTGAACAATTGTAATTATTGTTTAAAACTTGGGGTTGTTCTCAGTACTGGACATATAGCATTGCAATGTTCAAAATACTTTTCAGCACAAGGAGTAATTTTAGACTACCTCACCACTACCTAGAGCCTGTGAGAAGTCATTGAAATGCAATTTTCTTCCCTTTTAATGTTGACTCATATGTCCCAAAAACCAAAGGTTGTAGAAAATCTGTCTCGTAGAACAAAATGGAAAAATATGGTCCAAGACTATTATTTTTGTGATGCAGTCTGGTAGCTTTTTCAGCAATTCCTCTGCTTTAAGCATTGGAAATTTTATGCTGAAAATTTCATCGCTTCCTGCACATCTCAATTTAATAAAAAATCCAATTTTCTATCAAAAACAGTGGGATAAAAAAAAATACTGGCCACAGTATCAGTTCAACTGTCAGACTCTCTCAGGTTTTAAAATCACAAAAAAAGTTTCTGGTCAGTACTTCCAGAATAAATTGTTAGCTAGTGAACAGGATAAGATTTCTAAATTGCATTTCTTCATACCAGCAGAGGCAGACGCTTTCAAAAAGTATTCCAGCAGAGAATCTTTCTCTGATAACTGTATTGTAAGGGAATAACATTTATATCTACTATGGAATTGTTTCTATTTTGCAGAAATACTGAATTGCATATGGCATTACTACTACCCTTGCACATTTTTCATGGATTCAGCTGCATGATTTAGTGAAGCATAGCCTCAGAGAAAAAAAGAGAAAGGCCATAATATTTTTAATTACACATGAATCTTTTCAACTACAGACTTAACTAACATTTAATTTAAATGCATACTGTTTTTGTTCATGTTTACTCTTTCGTTCCCTCCCATTCAACAGTGCAGAACAAAATAGTGAAAAATAAACTGAATCTACCCTTGAACACACAGAAAAGGGATTATGTGTTTCTCTATGAAGCTATGAGTTTTATGTACCCCCTCTATGCTGGTTTTCTCTTCCCCTGTAAGCTCTTAATCCTCAGCCTCCCTTATGATATGGTTCAAAAATTGTTAAATTCCTTCAAATTCATCTAATTCGTTTTCTAATCCAAAAATTACTCTTTCATATGCAGCTGTTTCAGCAAGACCTGCACTGCCTTTTTCTTTCTCTCCCCCCAAGAATTCTCTTCAAGCAAATTTACTAAGACACACTTGGCATTCTCATAATCATATATGACTTCAGTGTATTTTCAATTAATATTGTTGCTCAGACAAATGGCTTTGCTCCCAATCTAAGTCATTTTTTTTACTCATTACTGGCCAAAATCGTGAGCTTTTAATCTCATTTATAGAATTATTCCAAGGCAGTCTCTCTCTTTTGTTACAATATGACAGATCTTTCAATAAGGACTGGTGAACTGTAATGCACACTGACAAAACAGTGAGTTAAGGCTGAAGCCAAAGCTAACAAAAAACATGGAAATTAGATTTTAAACTGTAAATCAGATTGTGAAATAGTGTTAGCTGTTTTTAAACAAATGCTTTTTTTCTACCGCTTTGCATAATTTTCTTTATTTTTTTTACTGTCTGTTAAAATTTCATAGCTTGATGGTAAAACTCAGTATACAATGATAGAGGTGGTGTTTCTGGCCATGATGTAGAGTTCTGCATTTCTCATAATAGCTCATCATTTGCTCTAAAAGAATACATTAAAAAAAAAAAAAAAGACCTGTATGATTTTCCTCAGATATGGATATAAAATGAAAACTTATCTACAGTTCTTAAATGAGAATTTAAGAACCTCTATTAAGAATGCCTGTTAAAGGATGCCATGTAATTATTAGGCCCATGTATCCTTTATTATCCAGTCAATCACTGTTTAACATTCCATGCATGAGAAATATTAGATTTCAAGCATCTGAAACTTACAGAATCTGAAAGTATAAAGTAACACAAATCTTTTTACAAACAATGGATTATTTTAACACTGTCATAAGAAAATAACAAAGATTTAGTGAAAATAACAAAGCTTTAGAGAGTTTTCATTCAATCCATTTATCCCAATTCTAACTAAGTATTTATAAATATTCTATGTGTATTTATTGTTTGTTTTCACTATGAATTATGTTTTATGGCAGGTACTTTTAAGTCATCATCATTGACCTGAAAATGGTCATAGTGATTTTAACATTAAAATTGACGCTGCCATCTATGGCAACAAGGTTAGGTCAAACAGAGTGCACCTGAGTTTCATACATTTAAAGTTTAATTTATCCTATATATCTTTAGCAAAGGAGAAGATCAAACTGCTAGGACCTGATCAACAGTCATTTGATTCCGTGCAGCTTTCTCTAGATTTACAGCTGTTCACATAACACACACAGGCATCATAAAACCTCAAATAACAATCCAGGCAAACAACAGTTGCTTCTAAATCTTAGGACATTATAGTTCAGACTTGACATTAGGTTCTTAGGTCCACAGCTGGGTTGGGTTGATTTGCCCAGCTACAAGTAAGTCAATGACTGGGCAGGTTGTTGCTAGATAAATAGAAATTGCTGGTTTGTTGAAAGTGGGCAGACTGTAAATCCCTAATCCCTACAGGTCAGCTCTAGAAAGAGATGCACGGACAATACTGTGTTTTCTACAGGAAGAGAAAACATTCCTCACTATTTTTTTTCCTCCCTGCCCTTAATTTCACTCAAATGCCAAGCTAAGACCAGCACAGGTTCCTAGTGGTGGAGTATTGAGAGAAGCTTCTCGGTTTCTCCAATAGCTATACATGTTACCCATCATACGTATGAGTTCTATCAATTTCTGGTTATGTTCCTTTAACTCCACAAAACAGCCAAAATGAAAAGACCAGGGTATAGGGCAATACCTCTCTTTGGTTAAGTGTGCAAGGGTATGGAAAATTCTCCTTTCAGACAAAATACAGTGCCAGCAAGTTACAAATTCTAGAAAGGCAATTCTGAAACACATCTATGGAAGTAGAGCCAGGGAATTACTAGAAGGCACAGAAAAGCATATCCAGCCAGCAAGTGGGTATGTCACATACTGCCCTGCCTGTTTCCATTCATTCCACCGGTCTAACCCTTGTTTACATAGTCACCTCTGAAATAGCTGTGTCTAACAAGCTCGTGAAGATTGCTTTCTCAAATTAGGTGAAATAGCCTTTCTAACCACATTACTAGTTAAACACTTACACTTCTTGCTGATCCTGATAGAGAATCCATTAGAGAACACCTGCCTTATAGACAAAAGCTTCTGGCCTGATTGTTCAGCTGCACTGGGCGTGCAGTATGCACAAGATGCCGCATTAAGATTTCAGCAGTTGTTCACCTCCAAGGTTTTACACAAGCTTGAGAGCAGGGTAAAGGTAAAACAAGATAACTCAGTGCTGCATAATGTCTGAATCACTTTACCAAAGTGTGTAGTCCTACTAGGACTGCTTGAGCAAATTAACTTAAACTGAAGGACTGAAAGTTCAGACTGGTTTTTAGGCTTTGCTCACTGATGCACATAGTACCTTTTGCTTCAGATTTTAAACTCCACGCTGTCAAGCAGACATGATCTCTGATTATTAAAAGCCATAACTTTGCAGAGGAGTAGCTAATATCTCCTGGAAATTCCTTGAAAATACATTTTCAAAACTTGCTTAGCTCATTTATGATATAGCTATACATTTTCCAACAAAGAAACAGGTTAGGGATCAACCAGATGATTGCTGGATCATAAATTGAGTTTGGGATAAAAGGGTTGCAGTTATAAGCATATTAATTTAATGCTAATTAATCATATTAATTGAAATAGGCTGGCAAAACGGTCATGAAACATGCATTTTTAATTCCTCAAAAAACTGTAAATCATATATTATAGTCTCTTGACCCTGATAGTCATTGAATAGCCTCAATATGGATTTTAGGCTTTATGCTGTTCCATCCATAATTACATACTACATCTGATGCAAATCAGAACAAGAGAATGTAACTTTAAAAGTAAAGTATGGCAATGTCCAAATCTACTGAAAGGGGCGGGAGGAATCAATTAATCAAATGAGTGGTTCCTGAACAGCAATCAGACAATGTTTAGTAAGAAGAGCATCATAGGACTAAAGGAAAGAGTTGGCTGAAGTCAGGTTTTGGCTCAATATAGCCAAATGAAGCACCATCACTATGATCTAGTCATTGTACTGCTTTTCTGCTAGCCTAGCTGTCTTGTAAAAAAGTTACAAGCAGACCTACACTCAGAATTGAAACAACAGATCTCCTTTCTCTAGATATATGATACAATGACTATCTTTATAGGATTCTTCTATCAGCTATCTTTTTGTAAGAAAAGAAATAACACACTGCAAATTCTGCTCCAGTAGCAGAATGCTTTCTTCTGAGTTTGTTATTAAGAGCACAGGCCAGGAACTGCAGCTCCTGTTTTTATCATTCTGAGAGAGAAGAAGAGCAGGTGAGTAGAGATGGCTATGTACTGCTACTGCCAAAACTGCACCAATCTGCTGTTTGCGAGAGGTCCCACTCCAGATACCTAGCACTAATATTGTATTTGGGAGAAGCAGCCCTCTAAAATCAGAGAGAGCAACAGCACAAACAGAAATGGGTTTAGTCCCCTTATCTTAAACCCTCTACAGTCAGACAGGATGTGTGCACCCTGTGGCTTCAGTCCTGCTATATGTATGAGTGTTTAAGAGCCCAAACAATTAGAGCTGTGCTTACTTCTAAAGCACACAGCCTATATTAATTTATCTTTGGTTAATGCATACTATTTTCCGTTATCAGACTTTGGATTGTTTATAGATAATTAGTTTACACTTCTAGGAAGAAAAGGCCACACAAATGTCAGGATATAATGGATCTTACAATTCAGTTTCTTGACTTTTAAAAAAATTGAGATTATTTCTAGACTGAGGAAAAACCTGCTTCCAGCAAAATGTCCTCAATAATTAGCAAAGCAACAACCACCACAAAACATAATTCTCATCCCTTTGAAATGAGCAGCCTAATTGGTAGCTGCTGTTGTGATTTGTTTAGGAACCCTACTTAGGAAAAAATTACCTTTAAGGCAGTGCAAGAGGTCAGGTGTTTCCACATAAATGATTGGCAGAGAGAAAGACTGAGAGAGAAGAAAATTATCTTTCAAACAAGATTACTACCAGTACCAGATTCTAATCAGTCTTTGCATATGTGCTGTGCAGAGGAATCTGGTTTCCCAGCACACCACATTCACAGTGCCTGCAAGAAAATTTCATACTAGGATGTTTTTTCATTATCCTCTGAGATACATAGCACCATTGGCTGTCTGATATAAGACAACATATTTGATGGTTAATACTGTATCTGAGGATAAACTGGAAATTCTTTTTAACTAATACATGGCACTCAGGTCTGGCACTCTTCAAAAAGTATACAAGAGGTCCTTGCCTAAAGCATCCAATAAAGTCCAAATTCCTAACTACCATTAAACAGGTTGCATGCATGAAGTACTTTATTCCATTTAAGTGGAGACTGAGAATAAAAGTTGGCTCTGATGGGCACTGTCTCCTTCTGTGTCATGGTTCCTTTTCTGCAGCTGAACAAAAAACCCCTAATTTCCAACCTCCTTGAACCCCTGCAAGTTCAGCCTCAAAAGCAATAAAGACTGCTAGCGCTGGTCAGGAAAGAGTCCAGGTGACCAACTTACAGTGGTCAGTAGAAAGGTCTGAAGAAGCAGCTACTTCTGATAACAAGAATAAGAAAATAAAATAGCATTTGGTAAGATTTATTTCTATTGGAATAGTATTAATACAGTTTTGCCCTTGTTTTAGCCAGTTTTGCTTAAAGTAAACACTCTGGAAACAAGTTACGTTAGGGAAAAACCTTGCTCGTTTTCTTATGTTTCAGCCAGATTTTTTTTTCTTTCTTTTTTTTTTTTTCTTTTCTGAGACAAGGCCTGTAGCTAAATCTTTGTTTTGCAGCTGTTCAAAATGGTTGGGGAGGACATAGCAATGTCCCTGTTCTTTTTCTTTCTGAGAAAGACATAAAAAGGTTGTAACCACTGAGTTAAAAAAAAGAATGGCTTATACTGCATTTAGCATATGGTTGTTAAGAGGAGATACCTGAAACTGTAGGTAGAAATTTCTGCTAACTTTGAGACACCTAACTTATATTGAAAACAACAGAAGTCACAGTTTTAGACCCTTCTAAAAGCCCAAAAGCTTACTCCCATGTCTCTAGATATTAGCTGTCATTAAAGCTCTAACTTAAGTACCCTGAAGAGAAGCAACCCCTCGTTCTTGTTCTGCACTCTCCCTTATAACTTCCAGTTTTCCCTCCCAAGGCACTAATGAGCTCCAGCTGTGTCACAGGCATGCTGGCTAAGCTGTGTATTCCTGAGCTGGACCATCATAGCTTGCTAACTCAATGCATCCCTACAGAGCCACTGGGTCTGTTACAAACAGGATGCCCTCATTTATAAATTGTCTTATTCTCTCTAATTGAATACGCACCACACGCATAGTGCTCATAATAATTATTACCTTTAAAATGGATTGCAATTGACAGGAAGTGTACAATGAATTCCAGTTCTCTACACAGTTATTTTCTGTGTTTAGCAGAAAAAGCTGAAGATTGGAAATGTGCCAGCTACATTGTTTGACCAGATGTACCACAAGATCTTATGGAACCCTGTAGAATAGTGTAATGCTATAAAGAAAGCTAAAGCTGCTTACTGTATGGGTTTAACAAGAAGAATCATAACACAAGAAAATCTTGATTTCTGCAAAAGGAATTATACTACCATGTCTTTCAATCTTAATTTCTTAACAAAATCCCTCATTACCTGACTGATGTTCCTGATTATTTAACCACGCTAAAAGAATGTTAATCTGCAGTCTCTTCACATGCAGGTCCCCTTAAATTTATGTGTAAATGCTGTAACTGTTTCCTCTATTTCAGCTATGAGTTTCATGATGGATGGTAAATAGCTAAGTAACATTGCTACAAGTAAACTGATAACAGTACACTATATGGTATATCAGTAATTATCTCCATAATTTATTATTTTTATAATAAATTAGCTGCTACTCTATCCATAATACTTGGGTGTCCACATACAGAAATTTGTTAGAATATTCAGGTCTATACTTAATCTCCATTTTTAGCCTGTTTTTGCGTACCTGCTTTAGTCATTCCTTAACTGAGAATGTGAAGATTTACTCTGGCCTCACTAGTTCCCATCAAGCATGTGTCCCTCTGTCATCAGCATTTTGTAAGGAATACCATATTCTAGTATCCTACACACGCATCCCCCTATGAATAAAAATAATTTTTGCACCTCTGAAAAAGAAATCTTCTCTTGAAAAACAAAGGAAAACAACTTTCCTTCATTCTGCTTAAGCATAGAAACTGGCAAATACACATGCTCAAATATAATTCATACCCTGAAGAAACCCAGAGCTGTAGTGAAAGCAGTATTTCTACAGAGAAGCTCATCTTGTTGAAAAATGATGTCATTTTTGATGCTGGTAGGCTAAGAAGCATAATGTCATATGCAAACTAGTTTCCAAATGGCTTCATTAAAGTTTTCACAATCTGTTTAAACATTAAACATTTTCTTTAAATATTAATAAAGCTCTTTGATGGTTAAGGTTATAGTTTACTCTTTACAGCACAGTAGCATATGCCAGCAGTTAACTATCATATACCAATTGGAATTAAAACCTGTAGGCCAAAATCTCATTGGCATATGGAGAAATATGTAATGGAATTCCAGACTGAGAGCCATGCTGCAGGTTCTTTGAAAGGTGCCCTGAATCACAAATGAGACTTCATATGTCTTCATCTGTGCAGTGGAGTCAAACTGTACAAGGCTATGTAAGCTACTGCTGAATCAAAAAGCTGGTTTATATAACTATGCAGATCATGTAATTTTACTTTGCACACATCTGTTACTGTGTCTCTCTCCATCTTCTCACAAGAGGTTAGAAGAGTAACCTCCAAAACCTTTCTCCTTACTGTGGGTAGCTAGCAGTTATCCCTAGCTTTTAAGTCTGTGTCCATGCAAAGATCCAGCTTTGTACCCCACCTTTGTAAAGAACATCTAGTTTTGAGAAGAGAATTTCCTCTAAAAGGAAATAACAGTATGTAGGCTGTTAAATCAAGTCCTTTCCTGATTATTGCCACCCTCCTCATCACTGCAGCTGTGGAATACATAGGGAGAAAAAAGCAGACTGAATCAACCTAATCCTAGCTATGAACATATTCTTGCATCATCAACATGTACTACCAAAACACAGCAGAGTGCAGCTTAACATCACATACTTAACAGTATATATGGTTACTGTTTGTTTAAATTATATCTTATTCAATTTTGTGTTTTGTAAAAGTTGACAATTACAACATTCCCTTAAACATGTAGTCAATCACAACTCTCTTCTTTGAGAATTTGTGACAGAGAAAAAATATTGCATTAGGTGATTTTAGTACAGGATGTATTAATACATTCTCCAATTATGGAATGAACCTCTAGGAAAGATCAACTGTTTTGTATTTCTATGCATAGTACATTATACTGCTAAATTGGAATGCAGTGACATTTTTAAGCACATAGGTTTGCATATTTCTTAATGTAAGGATATTATTAGTAGTTTCCTTGGTTATAACCCTGTGTTGCCTTACACTTGCCACTAATATGTGTCAATGTGTTCATAATTGCTCTTACTGTGGGGACGTTGTGTTTGGTAAAGAAATCAAGACCCCTATTTCTTGCATGGTTAGGTAGGTTACATTGTGATCTTTACAGAGCATTAACCATTTTGTCACAAATGTGCAGTGACTTCACCAAAAGAAGCATGCATGGTTTGGGAGCTAGCAGCTTTACTGATGTTCCGAGACCTCTGCTTCCCCTGCAAACAGCAATGCTTCTGCCCTGCCCAGAGAATCTTGGGGCAATGGGAGGCCTTAAGGAATCTCAGCTATTGTGTGATTTCTGATATAACCAAACTGCTATAGACAAAGATCCATTCTTGCAATCTGAAGTATGTTTTATATATCTCTCCTTTTTAACTTATATGATTCTTGCATGACTACTGCTCCCTTACAATTCTCTTTTCTAGGGATATCTGCAAAACTGTGCATCCACTAAAAAACTGCACAAAAGCCTTGGTAAAAACTTTTTAGAAACGCGTAGCTAACACTAAAATTCTCACACAAAAAGCTGCAAGAAGAAAATGAATACATGTAAATGAGACACTATAACAGTCTAAAGCACTTGCCAGCATCCTGTCTTTTTAGTGACTACGTAGCTGTGTTTCCATTACACAATTAATGGATTTTCTACTTTCAAAAGAGACATTTGTACAAAATGGTAGCACAGTGAAAGAAATACTAAACAGCTGACTATAGCTCATCTCTTTTTCTAGTGCCGTCTGTGGAAATAATTAAGGGCTAAAAAGCCCCTTATCAAAGTCTTTCAGATTACATGTCTAAATCATTACTAAGGTTCAAATAAGTGCCCTGTCTTTCCGCACATTTTGGAACCTATCTACTTTCGTTCATCTAAAATAATGAAAATAGTGTGCAAGTTTGAGCATCTATTTCAAGCTTTTGACTTTTAATTCTGCTTCAGTCACACTAATTTGAGGGGGCATTGACCACCTTTGCCTCCAGTGAACTTGAAGAGTTCTGAGTGTTTGAGAATTCCAAACAGATGTTCAGCATCCTCAGAAGCACACATTCATGTAGTGACTAATACTTTTCTTGTAAAACCTTTTCTCTGTATGAGGTGCCAGATGATACTTCCCTAGTCCACCCACCTTCTGCTTTCCTACAGATTCTTATCAGGAGCTATTTTTAAGGTGCATTGAAGGAAGACTAGCTGTATCTTTTCACTACAAATACTTAATTTTATGTAAAATAGTGTCCTGAGCTCTCAGATTTAAGTACAGGTGAAGGTTTATCTTAGTTTACAATTTTTAATTTCTGCTTTTTTTACTGTGATTTTTTTCTTTTTAACTATCAGTTGTAGGATTAGTAAAACATCACCAAGGAGACTATTTGGAATTTAGCAGACCTGAAAACACTGGAAATCTTTAACAATACTTTCTCCAACAGCTTCTATCCTGTTTAGTTAGAGTCACGTTATAGCCAGATGCAAACCTGCCCTATTGAAATTAATTATGAAACTATCATTGAAATTAAAATACCAAATTCATCCTTAAACACAGTGATTCTAGTACCACCACTAATTGGTGACCAGTCAAATGTTTTTTATACACCTTCAAACAATTTTACAGCCACATTCTGTTATGCCCCATCTTGAGCAGAATTCTTCCTTAATACTTTCAGAATAATACAATACTGCTAAAGTAAATGTAGAGAGCTTTAACTGCAGTATGTTTAACTGCACGTTATCTTGATACAACAGAGCACTGATGATTTCTCCTTCCTTTGCACCTACAACATCTCTGTTCAGAAATCTAAGATAAATAAGCACTTTGAAAATGGTTGTTTCTAGTTTGTGAACCAAATAATAACTTAGATGACTAGCTGTAGGAGCAGCAGCATCATCCTCTCTGTTTTGGTGATACCTTCCATTAAGCTGTCATTCTTGGCTTATTTTTAAGTACGATTGATGTATAATAGCAAAAGTGCTCCAGGAAAGGGATATAATGATCCAAAAAGGTTCCCTCTCTTTGGGGCAGGGGGGGGGGAAGTTTCCAGAAACTCCCTTTCAACTTCCAACTTAGCAAGACTACTGATAGAATAATTAATTTTTCTACAGCTAGATCCAAAGTCTATTGAAGGCAATATACAAATTCTGAAGAGGCTCTAAATGTGGCTAAACTAAAAGTTCACACCAAGTTTCTACTGCTCTCCATGCCTTACATATATAAGAAATTAGTATACCGAGTCTTAGATTTTAAACAGTCACTTAATTGTCAATTAATTGATAAAACTCAAATGACAAAGTTCTTTCTGAAGGTTAATTTGAATCCTGTAATTAATGATGTTGACAGGTTCATTACAAATACAACTCAAACTAAGTTTCCATTTGCCTCTGAGGTCAAGTCTTTTTAGAAGTTCTGACTGTTTTACTTTTTAAATCATTCTCCCTCTGATTTTCATTGCTCCAAGTAGTTTAGAACAAGATTCTAATTTAGCTGCCTAATTTTCAACATTTTTGGTTTAAACTTCTTTTGGCCATTCAAGACCTATGGCATTTTTAATAGAAGAATGGATTTGCCTTGATGTCTGAGGCCAACATTTTTTCTTCACTGTTGCTAGACAGAAGCGTATTCTGTGCCAGTAGTTTATCCAGCTTCTCCCAAGATGAACTTTGGTGGTGGTGTGCCAGAAAGGATAATCCATACTGTGTAAATGCAAAATATTGCTGGCTTTCCTCTCCCTTGGTGCTGTTATTTTCTTTATTTCTTTTTCCTTTTACTTTCCCAATTCTTCCTCAGGCCTTACGAATCTTTTAAACCTCCCAGCTCTATAGGGAAATAGAAAGTTATTGTGTGCTTTCCATAAAACTGTTAGTGCTTTCCATAAAACTGTGAATTTCATTGAATTCAGGAGCAAAGTGTACTGTTAAAAAAGGCCAGAATTTTGCCCCAGGACATAAAAGATCTTGTAAGAATCTCTCTCTGCTAGTGTGTTTGTAAGTTTAAAGTCAAATATGCTTGCACATCAAAATTCACACCATAAACAAGTTATATTCTGTCATGAATTTGAGTTACTTTTGCTGATTCTTTCATCTAAGCATGTTATTCTAGAAATGAGCATTGTATCACTCTACTGTGTAGATTCATTATAGCTGTATGAAGGATTTCAGGCGAGAGGTTTAAATTAAAACCTTCTTTTTCTGATTTTGAAACCTCTAATCAAAAGAGAAAGATTAAAGCAATTTGGTTATAATGAAGGCTTTCTATAATCTCAGAAAAATTATGGTAGTCTTAATTCTCACTGTATTTTAATTCAAAATACTTAGAGAAAACCAATTTTCATCAACTATTGATTTATCAATATCCTTGACTTCATGGAACATTTTTGATAGTTATGTTCTAATTAAGTAACATTATTCAAATATAGTAAATTTTATAACCATCACTTAACATTGACTGCTTGGGATTTTAGTAGCTCTCCGTCACCTTCAATTCTCTCTTAAAAAGTGTAATCAATTTTACAGCAGCTTCCTAGCTGCTGTTGGACTATTGAAACTCTCGCTGTTTTGATGTCATTCAAGAAAATATCACTGTAAGATGTAACCCCTAGACAGGTGGCATTCCTCCATGTTGCTAGCAAAATCAATGCAACTAGAGAAGGCTTGCAGGTACCTGCGAGAAGTGGATGACATTCCTGCAGCAGGTATTAAATCAAATGAAAGAATGTAATATTGCCATCAGTGAATAACATTCACTGAATTTTGCTGGAAATAAGTTGTGGACATATTCAGCTTTTACCCAATACCCTCGTACTAACATTATTCCCTTGAGATGAAAGAATGCTGTTTGTAATTCTGCTCTTACCCACTACTCTCATACCAACTTTATTCCCTTGAGATGAAAAATGCTGTTTAAAATACTAGGATTTGAGAAATCTTACATTTTCCATCTCCCCAGCCACAAGGGGACTGTGACATAGAAAATGTTCATTTTCTCCTTCTGATGCTCCATTAAAAAATTCTATTTTTATTGCAGCTGAGATTGGATTTTAGTGTGTCCCATCTTCCAGGTACACTAATTACTTATCTAGATAATCTCTCTAACACTCATTGAAAATTTAAGTAGTTTTATAAAATTGATCAAGTTGCAAAACCCATTTTGGTGTAGCTTGTTTCTCTAATTGGCTTGAACTTAACTGTGGGAGAAGAAAAAAGGTGGTCTTTCCTCATCTCGCTCAAATGATAAAACTAATACAGTTTTTATGTCATATAAAATTTTTCACTTGAGATAAAACAAAATATTAGCATAAGATAAACTTATTGGTTACAGCAAGGCTTAAGGTGTAGATAACCTGGATTGATTGCTTCCTCTACCAGTGAGAACTGAACTGCAAGCAGCACTTTCCAGAAGAACATCCCAAATTAAAGCTGACTTTTTGCACATCCCTCTTAGTACTTACAATGGCTGAGAATAATAGAAAAGCTAAGCATATGTGGTAAATTATGTGTTTTAAAAGATATAAATATTATGTCAATTTTAGTAGATATTTTTGATATGTCTTTTTAATATTGACTTTTTACAGAGAAAATACCCAAAGCAAAGCAAATACCAGTTTCAGTAACTCACTGAGCTAAAAACCTGAACCAAGTACCCAGATTGATTCTAAACTGGTGTTTTTATAATTAATACTCCACTCTGCAATGTGTTGACACTGGTGATTTATTACAGGTCTTACTTTAAAGCTATAAGCAGATTTATAGACTTCATGGAGAGGCAGAAATGGCACATTATAAATGAGGTTTTTTAGTTTTAAACAGAAAAAATGTTTTATTACTACATGTATATTAAAATGGTTTCTAGTATAATTTTCTGGTAGCCTTGGGGAAAGTAATGGCACCACATGAGCACTTTAATGCCGATTTCATTTAGAGTAGAAAGAGGTCAGTTGTCTGTGTGGAACGCAAGGGAATTTATGGTTATAGACAAAATACTTCCAAGGACTCAATATCTAGGATTCTAATCCTAATCTCTTTTCTTTTTTTTTTTTTCTTTTTTATTCTTCATGCAAGTAATCCCACTTGCAAGTACTTATACTCAAAATAAGGGAAATTTTTGAGTAGCATTTAAGCAGACCAAAGATCATAGCATGGACCTGGCTTATGGACACTCAGACAAAAAAAGGGTGTTTTTCAGAGGCTAATGTGTATGGTGCAACTCTTCTCAGAACTCCCTGAGTGTCCCAGGAATTATGAATTCCAGATGAAAACCTATTCCTCCTATTCTGCTTCTCATCAAAAGGTCTTGACATCTTATCTTCAAAACAGTGACAGAAACAGTTATGTGAAAGGCATGACAATTAGGGAAAATGCTTCTATGGAAGCTGTTTCTTAACATTGTTTTCAGAAAATCTCTTTAGAATAAATTGTTTTGTTCTGATGGGATTTATGCTGCACAGTATTGACAGTTAAGTGCTTCATTGAGTATCTCCATGGGCTCTGTATCACTATTGAGCAAAACACAGAAGTTGAAGGAACACTAAATAAAACAC
The DNA here is from genome assembly GCF_000700745.2 of Antrostomus carolinensis. Taxonomy (NCBI): domain Eukaryota; kingdom Metazoa; phylum Chordata; class Aves; order Caprimulgiformes; family Caprimulgidae; genus Antrostomus; species Antrostomus carolinensis. The sequence continues at coordinate 37,080 of NW_010333889.1, forward strand.
TATGCTGAATATAGAAATAAAAGTGAAGTCTGGAGGACTGCGGTTAAGTTTTACATTATAGCTCCATGTTTCAGGAAAAGGCATTCAGATATCACTACTTTTGTGACAATAACTAGATCTGAAGCAGTTGATATTTTAAAATATTTTTTTTGTTAACTCAGGGTGAGAAATTTGAATAGGCTGCATTCCATGAATAAATGTATCGTATGAGTGATATACTTTTTAAAAGAGAGAGCTAATGATATAGGGAACACAGAAAAGACTGAATGAAGCTAATGAGCTAGTTTTACCATTCTTAGAGCTGAATCTCTCATAAGAGACCATATCATGGTAGGACCTAGGAAGGAGGCTACTCTAAATTAGCTATTGAAATAGAACCTGGATTTTTGCTATACAAAGCAAGGGAACTGGCCCAGATTTAATCTTCTAGCAAGTAGGCAGTGTTCAGAATGGAAGATCAAAATACTAAAAAACAAAAACAAACAGAGATAAGAGAGAAAAAAACCCAGCACAGTTCAGCACCAAAATTCACAGCAAAAATGGGATTTGGATTGTATTTCCTCTTGCAAACAAACTAGTTGATGTTCAGCAATATAATTGAAGAACTTCAATAGATTACAGCATTGCATGTATCTGATACAGATAATATGGATAAAAAGTGTTACATAAACTGTAAATACCGGCTAATACTAACAGGTCTATGCTGGTGGCACAGGTAACATTGGCCCAGTGAGCAAAAGAGGTATATATTGTTTATATTGATTGTAAACACACAGTCAAGAATTAGGGATTTTTCTTTTTAAGAATCACTTACTGAAATTATTCTGGAGGTTTGAAGCTGCATTGGACTAAGAAGGAACAGGATGCATGTAGCCAGAAAAAGCAGTAAAGTTACAGAGAAATGTAAAAGATGCACTAAACTGAATGCACAAGAAATACATAGACTGCTTCTTGACCAGATTGCTGGGAGACAAGGGGTGAGAACTTTAAAAGCAGTAATGTCATGAAAGCACTTCAGGCAAGAGTAAAAGCTTGAATTTACTTTTTAAGATTATTGAGAAAGGGTACACAGCTAAAGCAATGATATAGCAAAATCTATTTTCCTTCAAAAAATGTATGTCAACAAAAAGTTTGGAAAATACAAGAAGGAAACTTTAGTTTCAGAAACTGTGCTTCTAAAAGGCATCATTAGTAGTTCTGCTTTACATTTCTTTAAGTCTTGAAAGCGATTTTGTAACTGAAGAGTGAAATATTCAACTTTAAAACCTCTGGAGCACCTTTTTCTTATCCCAACAACTAAAGAATGCAGTTTTGGCTCCTCACAGCAGTACTCTTCTTTCAAAAGATTTTTATATATACGCAAATATATATATTTATACATATATATATGTGTGTACATCCTGTTATGACACAAAGAAGTGGGAATGTCTTTTGCTCCCAAAAAGGAAATGCAAAGATTTGTCATAATAATTCCTAGGGGTCGCAAGATCTCATACTTTGATTTTTTTTTTTTTGACAACTGGTTTCTCTCATTTAAGTTTAATTTAAATAATTGAAGTCTACTAACTTGAAAATATTTCTTTTGTTTGTTTTCATGTTGTTCAGAACTGCAGCACAAAATGGGGGCTATGGAATGTGTGCTTGGGATAACTGATGGTGCTGCCATGGGGTCTGAAATATTTTCCCTTATACTACTGGGTTTTATGCTATTTTGCCTCTGAAATTTGTTTTAAATAATGATTCTGACAGCTCTCATTTTTCCTTTGTTATATTTTAGTGCCTGTTATTGGATATGTATTTTTAGAAGCAGGAACATATTACAAAAAATGCATAAGCCCATTGAGGATAAATAAAATATCTCCCATAGTAATATTCCAGATAGTGATGTATGTGTGACTGGTTGTAGACAGACTGACAAACTTCGGCCCTAATTCTGTATCAGGATTTGTGAGCATAGTCTCCTGAGCCCAGAAGTGACTTCATAAGTGAAAAGATCTCTTTTCCCTCCTCTGTAGTTTTTTGGCAGCAATGATTGATTTTTTTCCCAGATCTTAAATAGTTTGGTTTGAAAAGAGTAATTGATATTGATGTCTGTACAGTGCAATATAAGTTTTCATCTGCAGGATAATATTCATGGTAATAAAAGAGATTTTGTTACATTTTAAAGGCACAGTTTCTTAAAAGTCCATTTAGGATTTTTTTTTTCTCTCTCTTGGCATTAGTGTGCCCATACCCCATCCCGTATTATGCATAGCCACTTGTGTAATCAGGATCTGAGCCATTTCCCAAATTCACCTATGTAAACATGACTGAAGTTAAATTCCCTCAGCTTCCTTGTAGTTTGCACTGAAGCTTGTGTAACTTGCTGTTTATGTATTTTATCAGTTGTCTACATCAAGGTTTCATACACAAATCAGAGAAAAACTTGTAAGCAACTATGATTTTAAAGCTAAAAGACACCATGTATACTGCATAGCAAATCAGATGGTTTAAAATCCACCTGTGAAATAGGTGCAATTTCCGTTCCTTTCATCTAAACAGTTCTGTATTCCAAGAAAAACTGGTGATAAATAGTAATTAGGTACAGACATGAGTCATAATTATGTTCTTTTTCTCTCATTTAAGTTGTTCGAGTTCATGAATTTTTTGGCTGAGAATGTCATCTTCTGTTACATGGGACTTGCAATATTCACGTTTCAAAATCATATCTTCAACCCTCTTTTTATATTTGGTGCATTTGTATCCTTTGCTTTAAAGAAGTATGTATCTATGTACCTGTATATATATATATATATTTTACATATATATAAAGAATGTGCTTCATGTGAAAAAGAAAAAAGTCAACAAGCAAAACAATCAGTTCCTTAAATACCACAAATCAATTTTTTTTTTTCTTCTGATTAACTGCATCAATGCATGTAAGCACATGGATTTTTGACAGTTGCTGGTTTACAGATGTGTTACAAGGCAAATAGCTTTAAACCAGCTGAGGAACTTTTGCCCCTGGTTTAGAGGTGGGATGGGAAATTGGGATGTGCATTGGGACACACCTCTGAGGAAAGGTGCAGGCACACAAAATCTTTTTGCCTGTCCAGAACCAGTGCAGATTCACAAACTGTAGAGCTGCCTCCAGACAGATACATGCCATAAACAGAACTTCCCCAAAGCTACTTAAATGATACTAAGTCCTTTAAAAACAAACATTTCTGTATTGTTCAAATCTTTCCTTTTTTGTGTTTGATATCTCTGGTGTACCTGTTAATTGTTTACATCATCATGTGCTTAAGAGACTAGTAAGAATAAGAGTCTGTGTCTTTAATTCTGCCACGGTTCCTCAACAAATCTGTTGCTTACTTGCACAGTGGTATCAATTCTTTTCACACTGACAATTAACACAATCATTTTTTTGGCTCAGAGCAGCAGCCGTTTGCTTATCACTTTCTGATGATAGCTTTAAAAGTTGGGATTATACTGTTTACTTGCAGTAATTTTTATAAGTAATTTCCAAATGAATAATAAGAACTGCATCACAGCTCCCTTGGCTACAGGCTGGGCTAGGTGGCAGAGAGGACCCCAAGAGCCTATTGTACCCCACTGACACAAGAAGGCAGGTGCAGTGCTGTGTCCTGCACTCCGAGCATGGGAAGACAGTTGGACATGAGAGCAGATGGGGACTGTGTTGCAGAGCTCTGCAGGGACCTGGCTCTATTGTTTCCTCTCACTAAGAGCCAACAGACTGCAACAGGGTTGGAGTGGATGGCTGAGCACAGCATGTGAAGCAACCACTGCTAATGCATGTTCTCCCAAGTCCACAGGAGCTTTAAGCGGCTCTTGGCCCAGCAGATATCACACATACAGATATTGGCACTCAAGTACTTCATCTATTCTACAGTCCACAGCATGTCTCAGACTAAAAGTGCCATAATTGAGCCCTAAGAGTCACAAGACAAGGGGAGGATGGTACCTGATAAAAGCATGTATAAGGAGCTCTGATTGTCTTTTTTAAAATCTCAAATAACCTCGTTTCTAATTAAGGCAACCTTTGTGATCATTCCACAGAGGAGTAATAAAGAACTCCTTGCAAAAAATCTCCAAGGGGGGGAAAAAAAAAAAAAAAGGCAAAGGCTGCTAGATATAGACAATATGAATTGTCAGGAAATAAGAAAGTAATCATGTCCAAAAGTACATTTATTCTTTGCAAATTGTTGCTCAAGCAGGTTATGCACTCTCTGCAATTGATGAGGGGCATTTTACTGAAGGACTAAAGATGAAGTCACATGTGATAGAAATGTGATGAGTAAAAGCAGAGTGATTGAAGTGGGATATATAATGATGAATATAAAACCAGGATGTCTGGGGAAGACAGTCTCTGCCACTGCACAGTTCTGTAATGAAACTGGAACCAGAAGGATCTCACATGTAAAATATTAAGGAAGATAATATCATATTCATTTTAATTACACTTTTAAAATAACTTTAGAGAAATACTGGGTTTGTTAACTCTGTTTTTTTCAGTTTCTCCACCATTTTCCTCAACATCTTACACTTTAGGTGGCAGTTTTTGTAGCAAGAGCTTGCAATATATATCCACTTTCTTTCCTTTTGAATTTGGGTCGAAAACAAAAGATTCCCAGGAACTTTCAGCACATGATGATGTTTTCAGGTAAGTGTTATTTTTGTATTTTTCCTGTCCACATTTAACAACTGACAAAGATAGTAATCTATCACTAAAAAAAGCCACATGTATCACAAAGAAGTCATTATCCTATTATACAAGTCTCTTCAGAGCTACTGAAGCACATGGATGTATACATAGATCACTAGTAAAGCTAGCAGGTGGCCAACTAGACAACAGCATGAAAAATAGCTTCATATCATTAGTTGTCTAGTTTCTAGGCCCCATTTTTGCTTTCATTTTTCATCAGCTAATGTACTGAATTAAAAATCTAAAATGTCTTATTCTTCAACTTTTTTGTCCTCATTTTCTCCAAATTTCATTCCCCACAGAACTAGGAGCAGAAAGCACACTCATGCATTAGCGATCCAGTACAATCTGGTGGCTGAGAACTGAAAATAGTATTGAAAACTTCTAAAATGTAAATGTTAAAGTAATCAGAAAAGTAATTTTTCACTGCTTTCAAAGAAACACTGTATTTTGTAGAGAAAAATGTCTTTACAACATTATAAAAAAGTAAACGGCATCATCTGCAAGTAGAGCAATAAAGACTGACTGCCTCTCACACCGACAGCAGCATCACACTTCACAGAACACTTATGATATATGGATTTTCTCTGTAATTGTACTTTTTAATACACTAGGATTTGTGGTCAGTTACCAATAACTTTCTTATTTACTATAAACTCATCATACTGTATGTAGTGATAAACAAAGGCTATGACTGCCAGAAGAAAGACACATTTCTGATATGAGTAAACAAGGCATTGAATTTGAGTTTGGAGGAAGATGCTTATTGCCTACAGAAATCAGCGGCAATATTCTGGTATAGTATCAAGTTCTAGTCAGTCACAGGTGTGTGGGCTTCACTCACCACAGCATCACACACTAAGGTGTAGAAAACAATGAATTTGGGGTTAGTTTTTATTTTCCACCTTATTACTGAATACACCATTTACTGCTTTCTTTACCGAGTTTTACTGCCATAATCACCATGAATATCAATGTCTGCAAAAAGCAATTAAAGCCAGGCAAGTACATTGTCAGTTAGCATTTGAGTATACCTTATTCTGCAAAGAATTCTACTGAAGTTATTAAGTTCTACTTTTTGAGGACTATTAATACAGTTAAGAAAAGGTGAAAGAGTTAGGCTTGTAAGTGCATTATGCAGCATTTGATTTACTACATTCATCTGCTTCTGCCACTCCTCTAACAACATATTACAGAGGGTGGATTCACTTTTACAACTACGTTTAATCATGATTCCTAATAATGATATCAGTCCTGGTGTACTTCAGCCTAAACTTCTCAAGTTAAGTTCAACATCAGCTACAATGAGTAGGCCAACAGTTTCTGCTCATGTGAAAAAGAAATAATTTAATGTCTTAAATCATCAAGGAGCTATTGCTACACACTAGTGGTCTATGCTGCATGAAAAATGCCTCATTTCAGTTCAGACCCTGTTATGATGCCTTTAACTGGTAATAAAATTAAAAGGGAAGGAAACTAGATAAATCCAGTAGGACTTATTAATAGCAATAACATGTTTGATATTTGGGTATCACTGGCCACATGACCAGGAAGGGACTATTTCACGGGTATCTCCTGTACTTTCACTCTTCTTCTAATATTTCCATGTACTTTTTACTGTGCTTTCCTTTTCTCTACAGCATATAAATCAGCAAGAGAGAGGCTTGTAGGACACAATGCTACAGGGGTGGTTGCTGTTAATATAAGACATTACAGCAGCAGTAGAGCCTGAAAGAGTGGAACACAAATGCAGAAGAAAAATGAGAAAGAATGCCTGTGCACAGACAGCTGTTATGCAGGCATTTACATCTGCATACTCATACACACATGGAGGTGGGAAGTATCAAAGTGAACTTTTAGAAGATAGATATGAAAAGAAATCAGCTAAAGTGAAAAGAAAGCAAGGAAGAAAAGAGCAGAGAACTGTGGTTGAAACCAAAACATCAGATCTACATACAGAAAGTCTCCTTTCCTGGCAGATCCTCTCCACACTACCCACAAACAGTACTGCCCTCAAAGGCTCTTCAGAGCAATAGGTTTGGAGTGATGTATATTGTGGAGTGTGAGCAAAGCATAACAGCCCAATAGGAGACACCTTTTCTATTCTGTGGGCCTCTGAAGCTTAACCCTGGGAATGGTTTTCTTTGGGGGTCCTGACACATGAACGAATCACTCTTAAAGATGAATCCCTAATGGCTGGAACAGCTAGCAGAAAAATCTGTTAGGAAATCTGTGAGAGAGCCCAAAGGACCAATGGATCACAGCACAGATGGTGGAGCTGCTGTCAGTGTGGCATCTCTGAAAGATGAGGGGAGAGAATCTCTGCTAATGCTTCATTAGATCGTTTTCCTTCTACCGTGCTACTCTCCAGGTGTAGCTGAAGTACCCATGTCAATTGGAGCCAATTGTTCCATTGTACTTTGTTGGTATTTGTCCCTGAGGTGTTAGAGAAAACCTAACCTTCCATTATCTTCAGTCTATTTCAGTATCTTACCATCTTATGAGGTTCTTAAAATTCTTTTCCTTCATTTGTGATGTTTACCTGGAATGTGTTTTGATATATATAATAGTGTTCCTTGCTTCTCATCAAGTCTTTACATTACAGGTTATATTAATCTGCTTTCCACTGCTTTAGTTAGAAATGAATGCCTTGTTTGATTATTTATTTTACTTTAGACATGTTTTTAGTTGAAACTGGATTAACTCTTATAGACCATGTGAGGCTTTTGTAAATAAAAAATGGAGTGGAGGCACTTACTGTTTCTCCAAACTGAAAAAATCCCCAGTCCAGCACTCAAGTAGAAAGTCTTAATGACATATTAACTGACAATTATTTTCTTTTTAATATATTCCCTGTTACCAAAAGAGATGGTCTAGATTTAATATTGCATATACCTTTGTTATGCAGTTGTGGAAAGTAGCATTATTTGCCACCAAAATGTAGCCACCAATAATTTAAGCATTTAATCTGGGCCTATAGCCACTGGAAAAGGACCATTTCAATAGTGGTTCATTCCCTCCTCAGATACATGTCTAAAATGAGCTGGTAGTTTTTTTCCCATAAGAAAATAGGAAAGCATGCACATCTTTAGAGATGTCTTTTACTTAAAAGCAAAGCCAAGGACAAGCCCACTTATTGACTGCAGCATTGTTTTCATAAAAGCAGAGATTTTAAACCTGCTGCCACTGACCATTTTCAGCTGGTGCAACTACAGTCTGGTGCTTCCTTGCAGAAATGGCTTTGTATTGTTCTCTGGATAAACTGTCCATTTTCTGTACCAAATAATTCAGGTTCTAGCTATGTAATCTTAAAGAGCTTTAGAGTTCTATTCCAAAAATAGCTGCTTTTTAGCAGTTGATTAAATGTTTCTGTAAATACCATCAGTGCCTTACAAGAGGTTCATTAGATTTAATCTCGATACTTTCAATGTACTTTTTGGATTCAGTGTATATTTTATACATGTTATGGCCTTGCTCTCTACACTTATTTTGTGGAAATTACTCTTTTTCAGAAAACATTAAAGTAAATTTTAAAAGATAAATGAAAAGCATTAGAAAACAGAGAGTATTATTTGTATTATGCATCCTGAGGTCTGGAGGCACTAGTAGGCTTTCTTCCTCATCTTTTTTTAAATGTGTCACTCTGTGAGGACCTATTTCATTAGTTTATTACTACCTATGGGGCTTTCTTTAAATTCACTGTTAGCTGTTTTCTCCATATTTGTAAGTTTTTGTTTACTCCATCTCTGTAGGTGTATAATTTTACAACTATTATAATTCTAAAAATTTGCATTTATTCCGCATCCCCTTTTAGATACTTAAAATAATATTTTTAAAACTAGTCATTGGTTTTAAGTCATAATTATTATGACTGTTCTTAGCACATTGAAAGATTTTAAAGACATTTTCTATTGTTTCAAGCAAGGAATGGGTAGCCTATTTGGGCACAGATTTTAATGCCAACCCTCTTTTTCACTTGCACCTGATTTCGCGAGGAGTCCCACTGAAGTCAGTAAAACAACACAGGGAACAGATTTCTTTTTTTAAAATGCATAAAGTCCAGATTACTATTTAATTTGCAATTATTCAAGACAAATAATTCAGTGGATGTAAAATGAACGTGTGATTATTATGTGAATATGAGTAGTTTCATTGTCCACGTTTGCAAAGTTGCTTACACTTGCATTAAACACTACCCTTTCAATTAGCACAATTCGGCATAAGTATGATCATGGTCTGAAAATATCCTCTGCCCTTGGAATTTGGTTTGGGCTGAAAGGAGTAAAATTCAAATTCTCTTTCTCCATCACATTAAGTTTATCATTTTTGTCTTTTTTTTTTTTTTTTTTTTTTTTTTAGGTTTACGTGGTGCAATAGCATTTGCATTGGCTATTCGAGACACAGAATCCCAACCCAAACAAATGGTGTTTACAACAGCACTGCTTATTGTGTTTTTCACAGTCTGGGTATTTGGTGGGGGCACAACACCAATGCTCACATGGCTTCAGATCAGGTTAGTATTCTCTTTACAATATTAATCATCAAAATAAAAGGCAATCACTATGGATCAATCACTAAATTCCTACTGCTTTCTAAGGCTTACTTATATGCTTTTAAATAGATTTTTACAAGCACAAAGAAAGTATTTAGCTACCTGGCAGAGGCTCCAAACCATGAGGAACAGGTTCTTTCCAAGCTCATTATGAGTTTGGACCTAGGTCAGATTTCCTAAGTGTTTGTTTCACTACTGTTCCTTTTAAACACTGTGAATAAATGTCAGCAGTGTCCTCCTCACTGTTGAAAAAAAAGCTATAAAGGCATATTTTGCCCTCATCTAAAAATGCATATTAATTACACACATGCCATAAAAAATGTATTTCTGATTATAATGTGAATATACTAGAAAATCTACCTACATTGGTGCATCATTCAGACACTGATTTATTACTCATGTTTTATATATATGATCCTTCACTACATTATTTTTTAAATTACTTCAGTGTCACTTGTATTCACAGACAGCAATGAATGACATGGGAGGTTAAAAAAAGGGGGAAATAAGAAGCTAGAATAAAAAGTATCTGATTTAAATGTAGTCACCTGCCAAATGTGCTTTTTTGAAACCCCGCTTTTAACAATAAGGGGGTAATGCTATGGTTGAGTTCTGGTTGCTTCATAATCCATTTAGAACTCACTGTCATGGTTCATAAGGTCACCAAAGAAAACCTTAGTATTAAGGTAGGCTTATAACTCAGAATTCCTTATCATTTATTCTATCTATACCATATGCTTTCCTTGTTTATGGAATGATGTCTGATTAACAAGCCTTTGTGTCAGAATGTTGCTATAAAATCCCAGCTGAAGATAACTAAATTGGAGCTTTAACCAAGAGCATAGATAAAAGCTTGCAGACAAAATAACAACTAGCGTACAAGTGTACTGTCTACATATAAAATGCAGGTATCCATATGCAATGTGGGGGCTTCCTACTTCTGTGACACTCTGATTCTTTTTCATGACATTTCCCTTATATCCCATAATGTCAATCAAGCTCATTACAGCTTGGATATTCTCTGCCACTATCAGCCATCTCTCTGAAATTGTCCACTTTTTCACAGTTGGTCAGCAATGGAGTTGCTCTATACAGCAAGAGAAATATAGGTGAGGAGGAATATGCTCATTAGACCTCATGAACCAAATAACTTTGGGTTATTGTAACAGGAGATTAAGGAATAATTTTAAGGGAAAAAGGAGATGGGCAGTAGTCATGTGTCTAATCTAAGGACTTAGGTCACTACATGCCTGTCCCGGTCTGGCTCTCTAGGTAATTTTTAAATTAACATTGCCGAGCACTTTCACTAACACAAACAGTTTAATTGGATACAACGGCATTTCTTCTGGTTCTTAGTACTACCCAGAGGTAGGAAGGCCCACAAGACCACAAGTGAGGGCTGACTCTTACACTAATTACTTATACTGTTCAATGCAAGCATGTGCTTCTTTCTTTTCCCACCTGTACAATACATTTTACCAAAGACACCGAAAGTAGATGGCAATTATTGTTCTGACATGCTTATCACTTTGGAGATCTCCTCTGAATCCCAGCAGATCTACCAGGCAGACTTACCAATCAATTAATTTGGTTTTGTAACTGGGATCTAGATTTTCTTACTATAAAGCTATTAGGTTCACAATTCCCACTTAATTTCTTGACATCAGAACATACAGCTTCATAAATTATGAGTGTGTGGTCAAACTCAGATAAAACCTTAAATAGGCATCTTTAATTACAAAGGTATCTTGAAGCTCTGATTTAACTTTCTCGTGAATATATTTAACTATCTTACAGATATTACACTATGTTTCAATTATTTATTGCACTCTCCATAATTTACAGTGTGAAATTCTCATAATGGTGACCAAGACTTTTCATATCAACTATCAGGGAATAGAACAATAACAATTTTTAAATAATAGTAGTAATAGTCTTCTGAAAAATTAATCTTTGTTTCCATAATAACTGGGATTTCCATAATCTTCCACCTCTCCTCACAGCAATAGCATCAGATCTGCTTTTCTTTTTTCTTAAGTTAAAATTCAACTTAATGTACATACCATCTGTCATTCTATTTTTAGAGAAAAGATGAAGATGTGTCCTCAGAGATAACTACCAAATGATTTATTCCAGGAATATGTATGGCTTATATAACACTTGCAAATTGTTGCCAAAACATATAGTAAGATATATTATCAAAACTAAGCATGTGCTATTGAAAAAGGATCCATTTTCATCTCCCATTTAATGCAGCAATATCACTCAGCTATCTCGCAAGCTTGCAGAGGCCAGCTGTGCTGACATCTTTTGTAAAAAGAAGCTTAAGTGGATCCTCGTTCACCCAAGTTAAGGTTCACAATTCTAGGTCCCTTCATTTAACAAATAAAATATATTGAAGCCTATGCTCCTACTTAAACTATAGCTTGAATTCAAGAAAGGTTCTTAAAGCCTGGAAAATCTGACCTGCTAATGGCAGAATTTATGTCTACTTGTCTCTATAAGCCAAAACACAGTTTTAAAATAAATCCATACCAATCATTCTCATTATTTTGCTAGTATATTTACCCATGCATAGTAGCCTTCAAAATTAGTCTCAAAATTCTTGGCAAAGTCCGAATATTTTTTAACTTTGTTCTAAAAGAAGGAGACATGTTTTCACAAATATCTTATTTTAGCTTTCTCCTTTTTAGATACCTTAAACTCTGAGTTTCAGAAAGTGTTTAGTGTTCTCTTTCTGAAAATCTGGGCCTATTTAAATGTTCCCTGGCATCTGGTGCAGTAACATAACATTTCTGAGTATTGAGGCGTATGCACAGTCAGTCACAATGTTATCAGCTGGCATTCTGAAAGCAGAATTGGTTGCACCACCTTCCTAAATAATACATTATTCTTTTGGTTTATCCCAGAGTTATAACTAGAAAAAAATTTCCTTTATTCCCCATGTGAAAGAACTACAATATACTGTTCTTGGCAGACAATGAATAAACTTGCATCAGTGTATGAGAATAATATCATGATACATCAACAGCAAAACAAAGAATGCCATTTAAGCATGAGTTCACAGTCAAATTGAAGCATTCAATAAATGTGCCTTCAGAGATGTTGAGTATTACCTGCTAATGCTTTTGGATATATGTCTTCCTTCATTCCCCATACTCTGATTAAAAATAGAGAGCTACATTTTGCAGTAAACCTGCAATGAGAGGTTTGGGGATAAAGTATTCTCCTGACAAGCAGAGCAAAAATACAAAGCTGTTAATAAAAAACATCCCATAAAAGCATTGTGCAAGGTATTAAGTCCTGCTTGTTTATGATCACCTCCTGTGTAAACATTTGTCAAGGCATTTCTAGACTTTTTGTGCATCTCTTTGCAGCAGTTCTTCAGTGAATAAGGAGATCTTTTTATTCCATATTCTAAATAAATACTAAGGAGCATTGAATAGTAACTGTTAATACTGTTTCTATCTGGCCATTCTCTCTGGTACATATCTTAGAAACTAGCTACATCTATGTGTCTGGCTGCCCTTGAAAACATGCCATCTCTAATCCTCCTAAAACTTCAGTTCCAAACCTCCAGCTTTCTCTAAATGCTAATGCCAAAGGCCTGGCATACCACATTTTTTGGGACGACCGAGGCTGTCCAAACTCACATTCTAGGCAGTTGCATCTCTTTATTGTACTCTTCTATGAGAGAGCACCAACCCAGGAAATGAAATTAATCCAAACAAACTATTCTTCTAATATTCAAATATTGCATTCCCTAACTTGTAATTGACCAAAACTTTCAGACGCACTCCAGAGGTTTCCCAGAGCTCTGCTTATTCTTTTCACTGTTCAGATTCCAGCTTTGTAAGTACCAACAGCTATTTCTCTTTGTCCATCTAGGCAAAATTAAACCTACAAATGTCAAGGTTATACACTTCCAAAACTTTCTTTGCATCAATGGAGCCAGAAGGTCTCTGATGGTGAACAGCAGCTGGTTATTCATTCACACTACATAAATACAGCATACCTTAATATAGTCACTGATGTCTGAGAACACAAAACATAGAAATGTGTCAAGTATGAAAAGTACAACTGAAAGCACCTAGTACATGTAACAAGAATAAGAGGAGAGGATTCACGTCCTATAGATTAAGAGTCCTCAGACCTGTTTGAAATGAGTACATAAGCAAAGGGAATATCATTGCTGTGGAGGCTCTTTTCTGTTTTGTATGGGAAACAATGCTGACTGGCTAGGAGTAGAGTGCAGGTAAAATGGGAGCAATATTATCAGCATAAAAAAAAAAAAATTCTGTCATTTGCAAGGGTCAAGAATGCAGTAACCTCCCCTGTCCAGACCTACAGCAATGAAGGAAAGGAAAAATCATCTACAGATTACATGTAGACGTATCTCTGACGCTGATAAGAAACTACCAAAGTCAAAAGAGTTGTCTAGAAGGTCCTTCTATTTATTCTTCACAGACTGAATCATTCAAGCAACCAATATATATTTCCCTTATAGGGGCTTACCCATATCTATTTTGACAGTATATCTGCACTGAACAACACTGACAGAACATAAGAACTCAGACTAAAAGTTGCAGAAAGACTTAATTGGAAGATTTCTTACCCACCCATATTATTATTATTTTGGCAAAGTAAATTTTTTATGAAAGTTTTTAAAGTTTTATTCTGAGTTTTTCTTGTTCCACTTTTAGAAGTTTTGCTGTAAAATATAAACAGACCAGACACTTTTCTGGGGGTTTCCTTGTGGTATGGCTACAGCACTGATTTCTAAATGAAAAAGGAAAAAACATTATATGGCTGTATCCAAAACATTTGGAGAATCTGGCTTAGCTATTAATGCTTTTGAAATAAAGCCAACTATTTGACTGTATCACATTTGAAACATAAAATTACAATATTATTCAGTGCTACAGTGCAAAGCTTAGAAGATCAAAACACTGCTAACTCCTACACTCCCACCCATTGCCATATTGCAAATCCACTAAATAGGAAATAAGCGTTCAGCAGACATCAGCACCCAAAAGCCATGGGCCAGAGTTCAATATCATTGAGAATGCTAGTATATCCCTTTACAATAAAAATGTTTCATGGATAAGCTATTCTTCCAAGTAGTCAAGATTTTAGTTCCTTCAGTATCCAACACTTTAATCCTCTGCTCCAACATCAAAGGTTAAGGTAGTGTGCATGTTTGCTAGAATATCACATAAGGGATGCAGGTGGGCACCGAGGCTAAATACTGTGGCTTGACTCTTTGTGACCATGGCTGTCTACAAAAAAAAAATTGGTCAGTAGAGTAAGAGTCTGTGCTTATCCCATCCCTTATGAACTGGTTATAGACTTCTGAAAGACAGAACTTTATGACAGGGCAACTGGAATAACAACATGACCTTGGCCAGTATTATAGCACTACTATTTCAGTAACGAAAATATTCTTTTCATTATTCCCAAACTCTATAGTAGTGTTCAGCTGTGTTCAAAGAGATGCTGCAAAAAGACAGTTTACAATGCCACAGTGGTGGCATTTGTTGTTGCCAAGTGGGAAGCTTTGATCAGATTTGATCTGTACTTTAGGCTTCCAAAGTTTTTCTTTCTGCTTCCCAGCAGAGGCCTTTCAAATTAAAAAAACAATATTGTTGGCCTTGGAAAGAATTCTACCTTTCTAGAAAGGCAACAGTTGTGGTAAGAAATCTCAAGGGCTGAAATGGTGGTAATAATATGATTGAGCCTCAGGGCTCCAGAACAGAATGTGCTGAGCAGGAACCTTCCTTTTCCACAGCCTAAGAACAAAGAAGGATGCACTTTAGATCAAAGGATTAACAGACTGTTTTAGACAAGGTGAATGGTGCTGCCTACATTACTATATTTATTCAGTCATACAGAAAGATTGATACTTCCTTCTTTTATAATGACATACAAGTCTTTCTTATTAAAAATCTACCTATTTCTGAGTTCTGCCAGAGCTAGGTTCTGATTTTGCATCATATGGTTGTAGCATCTGGATAGCTTTATTCACTTTCCTTCATCAAATCAGTTATAACAGAAAATTATCTTCAAAACCACATTTGTAGAAATCTGTATGAATGGGGTCTATGGGAGAGGTGGTGATTACCATGCTTGATCTCACAATGTATGCTAAACAGAAATCTTTGGACAATAACAAACTGGCTTAAAAGCAATCTAAACAAGACATAAGCAACACTAAAACTTGTGATTTTCATATCAGCCTCTATTTTCAGCATCTGCTGTGGGCACAAAGCTAGAATTGCGTATTACTCAACACTGTACTCAGTGATCAAGGCATTATCAGAAACCACTCACCTTTAACTTCACAGAAAATTCCTCTCATGTAAGGCTTCTTCCACCACTATCCAGCTTGTGGTTCTGCATCTTTAGCTGATAGTGAGGAAGAAGCCTTTCAGATACTGAGGGTGGACACAACCTGCAGTAGTCTACCGCATGGGTAAAGGACTGGCAGCACCTCTCTCTGGTATTCAGAGCTTTAAGAAGATGGTCAAACACAGCAAACAGGCAAAGGTCACACAGGTCTTAGCCTTCAACTAACTTGAAAGCATTTGCATATGCTTGACAACCCAGAGCTTTATGAGCAAACTGTACTGGGTCCTTTTTATTACTTCCCAGCAGGTGACTGAGCCCTCTCAGCTCCTGAGACACTATCTCTTACTGTTAAATACAAGAATGTACTAAGAATCCCAAGACTCTCTTAGCCATATCAAAACTTTCAGAGTGATAAAGTAACTATTTTGTGTAGATTCCCAAACAGTAAAACAAATAATAGTAAGTCTTAAACACATGTTCTGCAAAATACTCCAAAGTCCTGTAGTCAAAAGTGGCTTAGAAACTTCAAGTACATTGAAATTCAATGGAGCTGAAGCTCCTAAGTCACTTTCAAAGGTTTGATTTAGACAGTTTCATGTAATGCTAAGTGGAGCAATGCCTTCTCTAATCTTACTGGAGTGAGACACATGTATAGCACTGGAAAGAATAGTGTCCTGACAGCTGATCCAGGCAAAGAGGCTGCAGTCAGCTGAGGAGAGGAGGAATGATCCTGTTGCCTGGTTAAGAGCCTCATCAGAATATTGTACTCCATTGCTGAATTCTGCTCTGCTCATAAGGAGTACAAGATAGTACATCTCCTTACAGTCGTTTGATATGAACTAGATTCATGTAGGAGTTTGATCTCTACTGCTCCTCATTTATTCCTAAATTAAGTGGAAGGTTTAGTCTGAGTAAATTCATCTTAGCTTTCCTTTTTCAGCCTCACATAGGCGCACAAGGATTATCCCTCCTGAAACATAGCCAGTCCTTGAGATACTCCAAATTCAACAGCCAAGGGCATGTGTTCATATCTTCAGATGACCCATAATTCAATAGTTATAAATTATTATAAAACTTCTTAATTGTTTCACTTGTGTTCCTTTCACCATTTGTCAAGAGGAAGGAAGGTCAGTTTAGAAAAGGAGGTTTAATTAAATGTTTTCTCCTGGCCTTGGCACATTCTGTCTTCTATAACCATATTCCTTTAGGTCATATTTCTTCTAGAGTCCTGGAAAACAATTTAGTGAAAGTGAAGGATCTGTTGATTTACTATTGAAAATGGAATGTTAGCCTAAGTATCTTCAACTGTAATTTGCAAGTGACCAAACATAGAGATGAACAGTTCAATTAAAGACAGTATATTTTCAAGTACTGTTATATTTCTGTGCACTTTGTACTGTTTATTATTCTGTTTTGGTTTTAGAATACTCATAATCAGTCTAACTGGTATGCCTTCTCAGTAACAGAAATAGCTCCAATAAAAAAAGCTCTTTGTTTCCAGGGTCATATTCCTCTTTAGTCATAGTACAGTAAGTATTTGAAATCATGCTGCAATAAACACTCCTGTTGAGAACCCAATTTCAGCCAAGCCACTTCAGCCCACTGAGTTCCTTTTAACCCAGACATACTTTTAACAGAGATCATACTGCCTTTGCCTGGAAAGCCTTTTAAATCCTAACGAAACCCTCTGAAATCCAGAAACATCTCTAATTTAATGTAAACAAGTCTAACCATTAATGCTGCAGTTATTTTTAAATAACTACTGTTTGAACATCTAAAGGACAGTATTTTGCCTAGCATCTTTTATACTGACAATAGTTTGAACGTTTCTATGCTAGCAAACACATATACATAAGAAATCATGTAAGAAACATCATATACATATCATATACATAAGAAACCTGACACCTTAGGCTCTCTTTAGTATTAGAATATTACAGATTTATGTGCAGGCTCTTAGGTCTCAAAATCTACACTGCTATTTAAAAAGTAAGTTTCACAATTGTGAAGAACACCTTGAAAATTATTCAAATAAAACTAAACTAACAAGGAAGCTTTTCTGTGAATTCATGGACAGTCCAAAACAACAGCTCAGAGAAAACACTGTCCCACGATTATCAAAGGAGTGTTATCTCTAAGACACAGTTTTGCTGATGAGCCTCATCCTTGCTCCAAACACAGTAGTCTGAGTACAACAGAAAAATAGTAATTTAGCGTTGACTTGGGAAACTGCATGGCTGCCAGTCACACTCTATCCACCAGTAGAGGGGTAGCAAGTGATCCAGGAGGACAGAGGAAGAGGCAGAGTTTTAGCTTCAGCTATAAGACATTTAGCTACTATAAATAGCTATCAGCAATTTCAAGTTTGGCCAAGCACAGCAGAGATCATTGTGATTAAGCATTTGAGTAATTTGCATGGTAATCTATTGATTACCTGTGACATGGGTCGCAGACAGCATGAGATCAGATTCTGGCTTATCACTTTGTTCCCTTTGATCTCCTGTAGCAGCACAGACTAAAACACTGGTTTAGATCCAAGTTAAAGATCTTTTCTTATACACAAATATTACTAGATGTGATACTTTCCCTGGTGGTCTTTGCCACCAGTTCTGGATTTACAGCTATGTATATCCACAGTGCGTATGTAGTATCTATAAGAAATAGGGAATGGTCTGGTGTTCCTGACTGAAGACATATTAGGGAAATGCATTCTGCTTCAAACCCTGAGATGTTCAGCATCACACATGAAATTATCTGTGAGCAGAGAATACACTTCTTGGGGCACACTCATGCTGAATGGGTTAATGTAATAGCTGGTTTTATAATAGTAGCTAGAGCACGATTAGCCTGGTAAATGCTATAAATCAAGAAGCAGTATGAAATTGGACATTAAATGTATTGGATATTATTACAAAAAGAGAAATTGGATAATTTCCTTTCATTTCTATCTGAAAATGAGAAATCATCCAGGTAATGAATCTCAGTGATCTCCTGAAATGCCTATCATTTATTTGCAAGGTACTTTTCTGCTAAAATAAGGTGTGCATTTGATCTCTCAGAGTTATTCACCATAGCATTTTGCCTGAATGATACTAAAGGTTTAAAAACATTTGTGCTTGATAACAAAATAAAAAGACCAAAATACAAAGGACTTGGGCTTTTTGAATGCAACTGTGACAGGCAGTCCTGGGAGCTGTTGAATGGGAGATTTTGGATTGCAATTGCAACTTGCTTGTGACATGTTCCTGACTCCTGCCATCAACTCTGTTGGTCTTTATTGGCCAGAAGGGTCTTATCTGGGGCACTGTATCCTAACGTGGCAGACACTTAAATCCTACCTCACATACCTTGTATTTCTAGCTCCACACGGCTACTGAAAATAGAAAAGGAAGGAAGAAATTAGTGATACAATTATATTGCTAGAATATTTGGTACAAAAGAGTGGGAATATTACACAGCAATAAGAAAGATTCATGCCTTTCATTTTACCAGGAATAAATGATAGGATTAATCTCCACATGCAAAAATTCCAGAATAGTTTATAGATATTACCAGAAAACTATAAATAAACCTACAGCTTGGAATAGAATCCATCCAGCAGGATTTCTGTAAATTAAAATATGTCTTTAATATCTTTTAAAATACTGTTGCTTTGATATGTCTGAGCATTTAAAAAAAAAAAAATCTATTTCATGGAATCATTTTTTTCTTCCATTAAAATTTACCTCTCTGTCATACAACAGGTAGCTGCTATGCAGCCATCAACATGATAAAGTGGTTCAAACTACAAATAACTAACAAACCTACCTGGAAATACTGCTAGGGAATGTCTTAATTAATTATCTGAGACCTTAGAACAAAACTGATGATTTATTACTTTCCACCAAAACATGCCAAATTAATTTGTACCTCTATCTCTAACTAGTCCACCAAAATTAAATTGATGCAAGCACAAACCCTGTATTGTTTGAGGGTAAATAGAAGATAGAGAAAAATAATTTGAGCCTTTAAAAGTTTGAGATAAATACGTGGTATGAAGTTGTAGCTCTAGAAAAAATAATGATCGCATTTACTGAGATGAATCTTATATCCCTGCTGTGTCAGTATTGATCAAGATACCTCTTAACTCTCTCTATTATTGATCAGATACTGTTGCTTTTTGCAAAATAATTGCTCTGGAAACTCACTGAACTTTCGTATTTTAAGAACTGTGTAATACTGTCAGATGGCCCAAAAAATGGAAGGGTATCAAATTCATATGTTCTTCACTTCTGTTTGTTTGCTTAATTTCCAAAGTGCACACATTCGTTTTTCTTCCATTTTACTTGACAAATATTGTAACTTCTTCAGCGAGAAAATATGAAACAAATGTTTCATTTTGAAGGGATGAAATTTTTCTTTTCATTTTGACTTAAAATATCATTCGAGTAGGAAAAAATCCAAAATTTCTCAAGTCTTTTCTCAGTTTTTTTCAAGCTTTCCTGTGGTTTTCCTTTCTGTTATCAAGTGTTTCATGCAGTGCAAGAGCATTTAATACCATTTTTAAACTATACATGAAGTGTAGGGGAAAAAAAACCCAAAAACATATCTTTTGTCTTTCAACAAGAAAAAAGTTGCTAACTGGGAAGAGAATTAGGCCCTAATGGTCTTATACAGTATATGGGCTGTGACAGAAATATTCTTGTAAATGTAAACAAATAAAAACACATGTTGGTATAACTGCACAGATCTGGCTTTGCAGAGGAATTTAGTGACAGAACTGTGCAACTTCAGCTTTCATTAAAATTTCAACTCTTGTGAAACATTTCTCCAGAAATTCTGAACTTTCTGCTCTTTTTTACAATGTAGAGTGGAAGGAAAGCTCTGGCACCCTTGATAACAAACCTATCAAATTGATCCAGAATTAGTTGCATGTGAAAGGTTAATTAAAGTAGATATTAAATAACCTAGGCTCTGTATAACAGTATGGGCTTTTAGCATTCAGTAAGCATCTAATTACACTGTAATACAGGCTTTTTATAGTGAATTATCAGTGCAGAAATAGCCCAAGTGATTTGCTAGTCAGTATCTCTATGAGATTTAAATGAGAAAATCACCTCTTATCTCAGCAAGAAGTGATTGATTTCAATGCACTTAAAAATATATTATCAGTTTCTGCATTTTTTTAATTCTTCAAAGAGATACACCATTTTATTACACAATTACAAATAATATATAAAGGAATCTTGAAATTGTACATAAAATTATGGTTTTATAAACCAAGATATTTTCTATGTAAATAAATATACAGAACAGCTGTTTAAAGTTTATATATAAAGCTTCATATATGCAAAATACTCTAAACAGCAATCCTAAAAACCCATGCTTTGCTGAGCTAATCTTAGGAGTAGACAAGGTGTTGCATACTATGACCTTGAAACTTGCCAGTTACCTTTGCAATTATTCACTTATCTATGTGCATTAAGCCTGGTCAGGAATCACAGTGTAGGTTCGGGTAGTCTGCCTGAATCTCTTGAGTCTTGATCAGTCCCTAAGCTTTTCTCATCTCCACTCAAAGGGATTCCTACAAACACTGTGGCAGTCTCTGTTTTCATTTTAGAC
This sequence comes from Antrostomus carolinensis, assembly GCF_000700745.2. Taxonomy (NCBI): domain Eukaryota; kingdom Metazoa; phylum Chordata; class Aves; order Caprimulgiformes; family Caprimulgidae; genus Antrostomus; species Antrostomus carolinensis. The sequence continues at coordinate 58,286 of NW_010333889.1, forward strand.
AGAGCAAGAGAGGCCCTGCCTCTTGCCTGCTGCATCAGCTAGTGGCACGAACTTGATGGTTTGCTTCCTCTGCCTCGTTCAAGTCACACTTATTTCTTCCACCTTTCTGGAGGAATTCTAAGCCAAACCTCACCAGTTCTGCCCATGTAGAGGAAAGCAGAGAAGTTGGAAATATTTAATTAACTGAACCAGAAAATGAGATAAAATAGTTCTGTAGAATAGTGGTTAATGCGTTCACTAGGGAGGTTTCAGCTCCTGGCCAAATAAGTGTTTCTTTTTCATGTAAAATGAGTCGTCAACTAAAATACAGTAATCTTCTGTATAGTAAAGACCAGGTCTTTCAGTAGTCTACAGAAGAATGATTGCTCACATGATTTCTGACCTAGTGACCCTTACATATATATATATTTGAATTTACTTAAGATCAAGCTTTCAAAAAAGACAGAAGATCATTATTTTTCCCTCATTAAATCAGTGGGACTACATTATCTCTCATCAAACTGCCTGTCCTTTATTGATCTGAAGGGCTTTGTGTGATTAGCTCCCATTTTAAATGGCACCATTTGGGTTCCCCAGTGCTTCTGTTCCTTTTGAAACTGATGCTTGGGCATAGTTTTACATTTCACTGATTCTGAAAGCATTAAGAAAAATTATCAGCCCATAAAATGAGTTGCCAAATCTGATTCAGTTGCCATGTCTTAGTTTACTGACCAAAATGTAGCATTATTTCCTTCTTTAACATCTTCAGAAATACTATTTTAGTGCTTTCACATTGATAAGTAATAAAATCATCCATTTTCCCAACTTAATTCCAGAAGACAGTCCGCAGCCTACATCCTTCTTATTTATGCTAAATGCAATACTGGAAAAGAAGCAATGTATTGGATTCTCTATCAGAGCATTTGTTTGTATTGCCCTATCACTTTGAAATCTAAGCTATAACTGCTGTGTGCCATTTTACTATCAGTTACATTGAAAATCTTAATTATAAACAAGTGACAAGTTCTCCGATTTAGATTAAGTAAATGTCAGAGCTTTCAATCCAATTTATTACATATACCTCAACCTGCACTACACTTATATAAGAGAAAGAAGATGCATGTCCCAGAAAGGAGCAGTGATACATTTAAAATGTAAAATTAATTAATCTTTTCCAAGTTTCACAGTGCCTTTTGCCTTCCCAGTTTTGTCTTTTAGATAGCAAGCTCCCTGAGGTATTTTCTGAGTTGTACAAAGCTAAACAGAATGTCAGCAATTATCCTAACAAAAAACTACACAAAATCCTTTTTTAAAAAGCCTAATTTATTGATGATTTTGTCAATAAATGTTTTCTCTCAACAAGAGGAAAAGTTATATTTTATAGGGCTTTTAAAAAATTAAAACAGCTTTTGTGGTTTACAACTCAATTATTGTATCCCAATGTTATACCTCAAACACAAGGCTTATCCTTTAGGTTTAAGTAATACTGTCTCACAGCATTTACTGATTCATTAAAGTGCGGGGCATGTAGAATTTTAAGCATTAGACTTGCCTTTCAGCTATCAAGATTTCTTGCTCTGTTTGGTAGGGTAGGAACCTGAAGCCAATGTCAAAGTATCTCATATTTATGAATACACGAACAGAACTATCACATATGCCTGAAGTCACTAGCCACAGAGAATTACTTAGAGCCCCAGGGAAACAGAGTGACAATGGATAAATGGGGACAGATCCTCAGCTGGTGCAGGCCGTCATAACAACATTCATTTATTTTCTTGGCCTGTAGGCAGAAGTATAACATGCTTTGGGGATCCCTGATTGAGGCAATTTCTCACTCTACTTGCTCACTTTACCTCTTCATTATCTCATGCAAGCTATTGCTTTCATTATCATCACTGCTTAAATTCAGATGTTGGCTCACAGTTGCTACATAGAGTAGTTTATACTTATTTTTACGAGAAGGCAAAAAACAGAATGGGAAAGAAGTAGAGTCCCTTTCTTAACCATAATGCAGCAAACACCTTCCAACACACTGCAAAGCAAAATAAGAAGCATAAATAAAATGATGAATCTTTACAGCACACTCCCTATCTCATCCTCCCAGCACTCCTTTTCCAGTGCACTCATTTTAAATAGCAGCCAACTTCAACTAGGTGCTTCAGGCTTTATGCTCAAACTGCATATGGTTATAAGGAGAAGAAGAAAAAAAAATTAAAAAAAAAAAAAAATAGAAGCTTTGAAGACTGTCTCCAAATGCTCTTGTAAAAAGATAAAGGCTTTAATTAATTAAAAACAAAGTGTTTTATCAACTTTAAATACATTGTCACAGTTAAGTACTATTCAACAAGGAGATGACTAACCCTCCTCCTGAGTACTCATAAAAATGTCAAAAAAGCACGTTTAGGAGAGAGCCCCCAGCGAACCAGACAAGAATGCCAATTCAGTTGATTACTAAAGAAAAGAAAATTAGGAAATTTTTGACTTGAGATGGTTGGAACTAGCAGAATCAAGAGGTTTGAAGCCACAGTTGAGTTGCTGACAGAAAAGGAAAAAGCTAGCATTGACATTTGAAACTTTTGCTTTCCCAGAATAAGTATTCACAAATGCAAAATCAGTGCCTGATATTTCCGAAATTCTTCTGAATACAACATGACATAATGCAAATGTATGCATATAAGTTGAATTTCTCCTATGCTATGGCACCAGACCTGGGCTTCTGGATCATTTACATTCCACTTAAGCTTTTATTCTCTCCAAATGAATGAATTTTATTACCAAGTCATGCATATTTAAAAATGCAAGACTACTAAATTCAACAGTAAAAAAACAAGCCTAACATTTGCATTTAGTGTACTTTCTGAACTCTAGAAAGAGACTTTACATACTGATTAAGGACAGTTCCTATAGTTCTGGATATATACAGCAACTAAGGTAAAAGTATCTTTGTTGCTGTTGTACAAGTAAAACTCTCCTGCAAAGCAAAAAGGGAAAAAAACAACTGAATAACATTCTATCAAAGCCATATACTGCTCCATGATCGCTGCGTGACTAGCAGACCTTACACTATCATGGATGACATCTGGTCCAAATTTGCCAAGTGCACTAGAAAATACTTTTTCCCTCTGGAACCTCTGTAGTATGAAGAGTTGGAGAGTGTCTGTGAGCATGCATACTTGCATGTTGTATCAATAATAGTTTTTGCATTGTCTAATATTGTAAACAGTGTGACTACAGATCAGTATCTATTTTGAAGACTGTAAGTTTTTATATGAACAGCCTAAATATCATTTGAAACAGCCACGTGAGATCTAAATGTACTTCCTGAAACTGGTAGAGGGTCACGTTTCAGAAGGAGAAGGATTATATTGCAAAAGCAAATTTATAATCAGCTGAAATCTACCCAGTCTAAACTAAACAGTGCAATTATCAGACCAAGATTTTAATGGAATAAAATAATTCATCATTTAAAAACAACACAAAATTAGATAAACACTAGATGATGAAGGGGAGCATACTTTTCCAGCACTTCCATATAACCAGTCTTTGTTAAAAAGACTATTACTTGTTAATTTACATTTTCTACATCAGGAGCATGCAAGGGGTTTTTTTAGTGGTAGAGTAAGAAAATTAAAACATCTGTCTTTTTGAGTCATTTTTTTATTCTTTGTTGTTGAGAAGCGAAGGGTTGTAAAAGAAATAAGAAGTTAAATTTTCCATTAAGCAGTGTTTTAGGACATTGTCTTCACAAATAACGCTACTGTTTATCCTTCTGTATTTAAAGTGGCTTTAAACAGGGTTTCAACACAATTGTGCAGTTTCTCTACCATTAAAACTGAAAGGATAATAATAGCTGACACTGCATACATCAGACAATGAAAATTTAGGCAAAACTCTTCCATTTTAGTACAAAACATTTTACTTAGTCTGAGACTTTTCTCTGGGTTCATCCTCTATGAAGCTTGATTTGTAATTTCAAATGCAAAAAGAAGGTGAATGCCCAGGCTTGGCAAAATTTAATGAGTATGCATGTCATCTAAAAATAGATAATTAAAATAAAAATAAAATAAAAACAATTTTTAATTTCATAGCAGGCTTTATTTCTATATTTATATTACTAAGTCACAGCTACCTGAGCACGCTCTGTCCTACATTATTTACTTCTAGATAAGAAAACATGAAAAAAATCCCATAAATGCTTACTTGTATTGTCAACTGCAGTGTATCTGCTCATTAATTCAGTGACCTCAGTTCTAAAGGCGATTGTGCTGCATAGTTAAGACCATTTCAAGAATTCAGAAATGCCATTTTGATTTTTCCTTTGACAAAGTAAGTGTACAGAGTATCTTTGAAGGTAGATTCTCCAATATACCATATGGCTGATTTATACACCCTTGGGTTAATCAATCCATACGAGTCCCTACTATTATTTCCTGCTGTTCTGAGCATTTCAGCCAGAACTTAGGTGAACATCTTTCAAATTGGGAATTAAACATGAACTTCAGCAACACATCTGATTTACAAACTGCTTGTGAAAAGAGCAGTCTAAATGAAAAGATCAGAGACAGCTTTCATGCCAGGTACCTCATCACCAGTTCTCAGCAGCAAAGCCAGAAGCATTTACTCAGTGTGTTTTGGTTGTAGCATACATTTAGCTTGGCCAGCATCACTCTTCACTTACAACGGCAACGCACAGAATAGTTCTCGGTACCAGCTTTATGTGATAAATTCCAAATGTCAATGCAAAAGATGAAGTGCATTATGTTTTTCCCCATGCTGTGAGCGCAGGGAACCTAGAGTTGGTCATCTCATTATTTAGACTAATGACTCAGGAGCGTTTAATGTTTTACTTTGGGTTAATCACATTAGCAATAATGTAATGCATCTATAATGGCCTGGGCTTCTTTCCAAAGCTGTGCTGTTTATGTTCAAGGCAAATAAAGGAAGAGACACCTAAAGCAATTCAGAGAACAAACATCGGGAACTGTTATTTCTGAGACAAGAATTAACTGGCTTCATCTGTAGGAATTTGTCAAAATACATCTGAGTGCAGTTTCTTTTCCTCATACAGATCTTTTATAAAATCAGTTTTAATTTTTCCTGGTTGGCAAAGCTCATTAGTAGTCTAAGTAAGAAAATACATTTTTAATAATATTCCGGGGGGTGGTATTAATACAGTTTCATAATTGTGTACAGAGCATATTTTCTCACAGCATGGGGAGAGGTAAGGTAATAATACTGAATTTCTTAAAGCATGTGGAGGCTGATCAATATTGTGTTTTGTGGACTCCCTCTTATTAAAAGGGTTATATAGAGATGGATTTGTGCAACTATACCTCTCCCGTTTGCAGCATCTTAATTTAAAGGAAAAAAGCACCTTCCATCACCAGTAGCTCCTTCTCTCTGCATGATCACTTGTCCTTAAGACACATAGGCTGATATTAGTCCCAACATGTGCTATTCAAAATACAAGATCATTTGGCTTAAAGTAAGGGAAATCAAAACAAAAAATTTATTTTTTTTCTTTTTCTAAATCAGTTACAACATAAAGGGTTTGGATGGAAAGCAACAGTCACCTCATGATAGCCTTGCCAGCTTGTGCTGTCATCCAATAATCTTTCAAAAGCTCAACTTTGTTGGGATTTACTGGGTTGGCACTCAAAAAAAATAACCATTTCAGTGAGAAAGGGATAGTTGCACTGTATATCCCAGCTATTATCATGCACATTCCTCATGTCTCAGCTTCTCACGGAGTTTTAGAAAATTATCCAAGTTACATTATTTTTCATGTGTTATTACTTTTCAGTTTCTCTAATTGCAATGTAGTATTCCTGAGTGATGTGAACTTGTAGCCATATTTTTCTCCAGAGGTGTCTGCATCTCAATTGAGTCTGATCAGATTTTTTCCAATTTAGAACAAACACAATTTTTAATAATTTTCTAACATTTTAATGTTAAGATTCTACTGTTACCATGAGAGTTGCATTTTAGAAGTCTTCTGGTAGCTATGGAGTTATCCCAGATTTTAGATTTGCTGAGGGTTTGAGTTTTTTCTGTAGCTGAGATTAAAAATAAAAATTTAGGAGGATTACAGTCCTTTCAAGCTTTCCCATCCTTTGCCCATAAATCTATGTCTGATTGCCTACAAGTAATCACATGCCTGTTCACTAAGTCAGGAGTGTAACTGAGAAGGGCAGTGACTATTAACTGACTATGGCCATGTAGCCTTAGGACAGTGTTCTGGACTTTCTGCTCTTCTTGCTCTTCAAAATCAAGAGGGAGCTTACAGACAAAAATTAAATGCTTAAAAAGCAGGCAGTAAAGTGCTTATCTTGTTCTACAGATATTATTTTTTACATAAGTGAGCTGAATGAAACTATCTATTTCTTTCACTGAAAGAAAATAGCAAATGACAGCGATACTAGGAAGTGCCATTCACCAGTCACGGGTTAATGAAACCTGCATCAGATGAGTAATGCCACTAGCATGATAACTGGAAAACTGAAATGAACCACCACATGCCTGCATAGCTCAGGAACAGTGAGATGGCAAAAAGATTAAGGAAAGGCTCTTTAGAAACACTGGTGCTGGTCTAACTCCTCCTTTGGAAGTCAATGACACCAGTGACATTGGCTTGAATGGCAGCAGTTAGGCCCATGCTGAGCACCTTGTGGAAATCTCCCCTCACACTGCAATTCAGTCTACACAAAAACCATGGAGGGCATTTCAGAAAAAGGAACGATGAAGAAAAGCTGCTCTTTTGGGGCACAGGGAGGGGAATGGCTGACGTACAAGCACGCGACATACAGTCCAGTCCTGACTAAGGAATAAGGAACAGAACAAAGCTTTGCCCTGCCAGAGGGATCTGAACATTGCCGGTTCCTAGAAAAACAATTGCATACAATATACATATTTTCTAGATAAGGATATCAAAAAGGGGGAATAGTAGTGGAGTTTTCCACATACTCTAAAACAGAAAGTTTATTAATCTAAATTTGAACTACTAAAAATATCATTTTATGAAAGGTTTTCCTTCTTCCTAGGGCAGGAGTAGAAAAATAAAGCATGCAAGTGAACTGTTGCTTGGCAAAGTAGAGCTATAAACAGCAACATAGCAGGGGATAGCAGAATCACATACTACAGTGCAATGAAAGGTACAGGAACAACATATGACTATACACATATATAAATAGGAAAACCAACAATAAAGAGAAAATAAAAAATGAAGGGAGGGGGAATTAAAGTGAGGGAGAATTTTACAGAAGAGACATCAGTACAGAAAAGAAGCAAAATAGCGCTGATCAGCTGATGAGTGGATGATTGCTGCCAAGGGTGCATGGGTTTCACTAACTGTCTAAGGGACACACATGGAAGGTATTTAATTGGGTAACTCTTGTTAAGTCCAAGAAAACAGTCATAAAGAAAGCACAGAAATCAAATTTGTCACACACACTATCAGAAGCAGGAAGCAACTGTGAGTTTGGATCCCTAAAGAGTGCAGACATGTACATATATACACAAGTGTAAAATGGCCTTGCCCAGCATTTTTTCAGAATCAAGCTTTAAATTGGGAATCACATGCAACCCACTGCTGAATATTAAAAAGTCCTGAACCAACTTTCAGCAATGTGCTGCGAGTCAAATCTGCTTAGTTAGCTATAAGTAGTGCTCCATTAGGGCAAAGTAAGTGTGCAGTGCGGGTTTGGCAGAGTCAGTAGCTGCTATTTTTTCCCAATTTGACATGGAATTAATTGCAAATCATGTAATTACTGTGTCTGTGGACATAAACACACAATTTGCATTTCCCATCCGGTTAGATTTAGTAATCTTCGGTGTAACAAGCCTGCATGTCATAATGTAATGAGCAATATAAAAAATGCTTCTTATTTTAGATTGAGAATCTACTACAATGATCTTTCCTTAAATCTGAAAATAAGTCCCAGTTCTTACATTGTCACCACAGAGACATTCATGTTATTTTGGTTACTGTCAGCCTTCACGCTGATTTTATTCCAATTCTATTCACATGCACTGATACTACTACAAATTATGATTTCTAAAAATTCCACAAAAGTTAAATGATGCTCATTTTAGTCAACGTTGGTTCATATTTTTAAGCAAGAGGTCTCATTCCACTCTATAAGGATATTCAAGTAACACAGTGACATTCATAATCTACTGCGTGTGCCAGTAGAATTATAGGAACGTAAATCACTGCTTCTCAGACCTCCTGAGCTGGAGTGCCATGCTGTTATGATTGTAAGACATGTGATATTGCATTCTGCCATACAGATGTACCTTGTTACTTCAAAGTGACCAAACTATTTCAGCCCTACCCTCGACATTAAGATAAAATAGGATTAACAGAAAAGAGAAACAGGTATCAGATATCTAAAGATCCCATTCATCATTCTAGTTACTATCTGCATAAGTGTATGATGTAACTATAAACCATCATCTATTTTTAAATTTTAGCATTTTACTTCATAGAGCTGCAGGGAAGCGATTGGTGAAGTTTCACGCAGTGACATTAGCCACAATTTCACAATCTTTTTGATACTTGGGATAGTATCTAGAAACTATAACTTGTGGATCTCCTAGAGCTCTACAATTCCTTCTTCAACTTTATCTTCTACTTGCATTTATGCATTATCTTCATGCATCACAGCCTTTCTTTACTTGGAAGGAATTTATACAGTTATATTAATTTAATTGCCCACTCCGCAACCAAGTAGTTCTCATATGTCCACCAAAAATGGTCCACAGACCTTGACCATAGGACTAATGTTTTGCAGTTTCGTGAAATTACAATTTCAAAAGTCAAACTATGGCACATTTACCTCTTACTCACATGATTCTACAGGTTTAAAAATAATACTCTGTTCTATTTCACTATGTTGTGTATATAAGATAGAAGCATTAGCCACATGACAAACAGCTGTCATAACCATTTAGGAAGCACCATTTACCTGATAATTTATTTTAATCCTTCGCAGCATGAAATTAAACTAATTTGTTCTTTCTGCTGTGAGACACAAGTGATTATTCTTGCCTTAAACTTAAAGTATTTTAATTTTGTAACAAAATCAGCTTGAGATGAAATTTGAAGATCTATACTCATGCCATAATTCTCCATGCGGTTATGTCAATTAAAATATTGTATTATAAAAAAGCATATGTTTTTGACAGCATCACTCCACAGCAATAGCAATATGTAGCAGCAATACAGCAATCTAGAAGCAAAAGCAGATTTTAGGTGTCAGGTTGTTGGTAATACACATCACACTTACTGCCATATGGACAAGAATAATAGCCTGAGCAATCACTATTTATCCTGAAGGGTTTTTAATTTCAATTGTAATGATTTATTAGAAATGGTGAAAATCTTTTTTGGATTTTGCTCATGTTTCTAATCTTTACAGTTAATAATTCTGTACTGAATGCAATATACTGATGATGGATAGCTACAAGCTTCAGATTTATTCATGCAAAAATATTCAAGACTCCTGTTACAAATGCTGTTTAATGGCCATCTTTGAAAATTGGGTTATAAATCACTTACTCGAAAACCACTTCCTAGTATATGCAATTTTTGAGATATAAGCTTAAAGACTGTTTTAGTTACAATGAGACAGCCAGTAGAAGGCTGAAGCAATTGCACTAAGGTGAGTTCTTCCAGTAAAACCTTTGACAAACAAAAAAGCCAATATTGTTATTAATTACTTTACAGCAGCACTGCTGGGGCTTTAAACAAAATCATTGTTCTACTAAGCTAGATTTTTTACAAAAATAATGAAGGATATGCACTTACAAGCTAAATACATAAAATAGATGAGCAATAAGTGGATGAAGTAGTATTATCCCCATTTTACCGTACAAGGCTGATCATGTTCCCTCAGGTACACATTCACCATCATACACTTACATCGAAGAAGATTGTTACTCGCACTGGGAAACAGTTCTCTTGCAAACTTTCCCAACTCTGATATTTTGTTCATTAAATCATTAGCTGCATTAAATAATACACATCTAAACAACTGTTTCTTGGAGCTTCATTGTTGCCTGAAGTTGAAACATATTTGGTACAAGACTGTCAGCCGGACAGTGGATAGTGTCACCACCCGTAGAATTCTCAGGCCAGTATTTATGGCACTTCTGAGAGCTGTGGTGTGGAATCATTTCAGTTTGAGATAACCGATGAAACCAGGTTTCCCAATTTTGCAGAACACTCAAATTGATCAGTCATTAAATAAAAATGGGATGGAACCAACTAGATGCTGTTAGGACACATTTTCAAATAAAATCATACCTGGCTACTTCCTCTGGAGCAAGGCAAACCAGTGTAAATATGTGTAGGTGCAAGCTAGACTAGGTAGGACTGCAAGCAAGATTCACCTTGCATGAACCAGGCTCCATTCTGCAAATACAGAAAGCCAGTACAGGTCCAGAAGTAGAATTTCAGTAGTCAGAATACAGACTGCAGAGAAATGTCTCCATTTACAGATTTCCTGGCATCTAAAATGGGGGAGGGCTGAGAATCACACTTGTAAGTATAGACACCAGAAGTTCTGCTCTGCACGCCTAGATCTTCCTGAAGACATGAGTCTATGTGTTTTTCTGTGGCTTCACTGTAGAAAGCAGAGATTTTATCCTACAGTGTTGATAAATTGTGGTGATTTGAAGTGAGGGAATTAAAAGCCTTCAATGCCTGAATAGTGATTTACTATTTGGTATTCCTATGGATTGGTTTTGTATTTCTTACTACTGGTTCCCCTGACAGTTTAGGATTTATCTTTCCATCCATTTTCATTTCAAGTCACGTAAGAAAAGATGTTCTCAACTACTTTGTATTCAGTGACAAATTCCTCCTTTTATTACCAAGTGCATTCTGAGTGTTGCTAAAAAAAATTATGCACTTGATAGCACACAGAGATTTAAATACCGTCAACTGTAAAAGGTACTTCTGCAGACTAATGCACAGTTCCTAGCAACGCTTAGGCCTAATTGCTAGAGACAAGTCACAAGCTTCGCTTCCAGATTTTTAATATAGCAACTCTGAACAATCTCTGAATCCAGGTTTTGATCTAGCTGTTATTTAAAAATAAAAAACACCCCCTCCCCTCTCCCAGAAAAAAAGACCCAAAAAATAACAACACAGAGAAGCTTTCAGGATTTTTGAATCGCCTCGTATCTAGGGCATTTGAATCCAAGACATTACTAAAGCCTATCTAAATACATAGAGTAGATCAACTCCACTGCAACAGAGATCTGATTAAAAAGTCATGCATTTGTTTTTATAGAGGAGAAATATCCTAAATGTTTAATGTATAGAATAAAAGATGCAAAAATAGAAAGGCAGAAATAAAAGCATACAATATTTAGGAAAGCCAAGATGAGCAGGAATAGAGAGCAACCAGGAAAGTGGGACAGAAAGATGGAAAAGGGAGACTGCAAGAACTAGAACAGGATAACAGATGAAAAGAGACAAGAAAGGATAAAAAATGCTAAGAAATATTTTATCTATTAAATCTTCTCACAGAAATAGAAAACTGAGAAGGTTAGAAAGGGAAGATGTTTATACAAATACTAACAATAGAGTATTTCTTAGAGGTCTTCATATTAATTTATACAAATTTTAAGTTTGTAAACTCTAGTTGCAATAGCATTAAATATAGCAGGTCTTTTGAGGAAGTCAAGGATGTAAACTTGAAGCGCATATCTGCTTAATTTCAGTTGTCTTGACTGTCTCATATAATTTGTTATGCTTTGTTTTTCAACATTTGCAATTTAAAAATAGCATTCTAGTTCATGTTAAGTATATCAGAGTTAATTATAGCAGACCATGATTTTCCATGCTAGGTCCCTGATGTTAGGCTCCCAAGACTATGTTTGGCTATGAAATAATTAGCCTCAATTTCAGAACTGACTGAACTGAGTCTGCTTAATGCATATTTAATAAAATTGCTAATATTCAAATTATTACAAAATACATTGCTATTTTAATGCATTAAAAAACTCTCCTATAGAATGCAAAGAATAATCTAGTCCTTTTTCCAATGGACTTTAAATCAATAGTAAGATTGCACTGTCCACACTAATTTCCAGTATTAAGACGCTATTCCATGAGAGAAACTGTAACAGCATCTGACCCTACGTTTTAAATAAGACCAGACCAAATGCATCAGCTCTGGCTCTGTGGCATTCATGTAGCACTGAAGTATTTTTTTGTTTTTCACATGTGAAAAACCTAAGACAGAAGTGCGATTTCATTAGAAATTCATTGCTTTTTTTTTTCTAGCTTTAATGTACGATACTAATGTTAAGATTTCATGTGAGTATCTTCATATGTACCATATTATAATAATCTATTATAATTATAATAATAATCTGTCTGCAGAATAAACAAGGCAAAACAGCTATTTTTCTCTGTAACTATAAGGATTAGAAATTATACATGCAGAGAAGCTTAAGCATACCACAAATTCATGAAACTCTGTACATTCCGCTTTTTAATTTTTTTTTTTTTTCATATGCCAGTGGATTCCTGTTGTCAATGCTTAGTTAGTAGTTATATCACTGTTACTGAAACGATATCAGATCCAGGAAACTCTGATTCCTCTTGGCTCCATTGCCTACCCCTTTTTCACATTTGTTATTACAGTCCTTTTAGTCCCAGGTGAAGTGTTTTCTATTGTCTTAGCTCATTCTATAATAAACACATCACAACTCCCAACACACACAATCAGTCAGAACTGGCAGTTTCTCAACTCTAGTAAGTTCAGAACTGCACGAAGGCTAAATTACTTCTGTCCCAGGAGATTGATTCTTTGAGGTCAAGTCAAGCTCATTAAGGAGAAGAGAGTGCAGGGAAGTTTGTGCTGTAGCCTTTCAGCTGCACCTATCATGCGTAAATGCTTTAATTTTTTCCATTTCCAGAACTGTGCAAACCCTTAACTATTGTACTGCTGGTGTTCTTCTGTATCAGCCAAGTAGCGTTGTCAGTGAATACATTAGTGAATTAACAAATTCTAATAAACAGGGCATATATAGTTGCATTTAAGAGACTGGGATTCTCTTTCTTATTCTGATCTGGTTTATGAGTTTAGAACCATCAAATCTGCATTTGTGCCATTGTTTCAGCCTTCACATTGCATTGTAGTTACACTGTACACTGCAGTGCAGGACTATCTCACACTGCTTAGTTTTACAATGCCAAGCATAGTTAAGGCCCTAGACACCATTGTTCTGTACATGACAATACTAAAAACAGTGTCAGATAGATGGTTAAACCTCTATGTAATGTTTTTCCCATGTATGTAATGCTTTTCCCATGTAAATGTTTCCACTTTAATGAAACAGAAAATACCTAACTTGCTTTATTCCAAACTAATGAATAGGTCAGTGCCATCACAAGCTTTTTCTAGAAATTTTAAGAATAACAGGACAAAAAAAGGAAAAGAATAATTATTCATGCTGTCTCCTTGTTGAGTCAGCACCAGGATCATTATTTTTAATAAAAAGATAGAAGTATTTATGCCTGAAGGACTTGGATTTGTTGAAGCTCAGGAGCTATGATAGAAACAAATGTCTTTTTTCTCTTCCATTTAGTATTTACACATAAAAAGCATCTGCTTTGCATGTAGTTCCTGTCATCGTCTCTGACTGAATAAGACTGTATGAATAACATTTACAGGAAAGCATGCTGAGGTATATAATTGTTATTACTAAATACTATTTTAAAATCTATTTTGAGTGTTATTACCAAAAGCAAAAACATACGAAGAAGGAAGACTGAGAAAAAGAGTAAAATGTCCTTAAATGAACATATAGTGAAAGAATATATTTTCTTTGCATCAGTAAATTCTGTATTAGCTCAGTGGACCCGATACTGTGTAGGAGCTTGTGAAGCATTGGATGGCTGTTGGCCACCCTAGTTGTGTGCTTCAGATTGTGGTGATAAGAAGGTTTGTTGTTCATCGTCACTCACTGCTCTCCTTCCTTTCTTGGTGTGAACATCAGCACAAACTTCTGTCATTCAACTCATAACATTTCTCAGTTGCATTTTTCCTCAGTTCTGAGTATCAGCTGTATTAAAAATATGTTACTTCTTCCACCACATCACTTTTAACAGCCAATTTTATTTTTTACTGTCCATATTAGTAAAATGCCACCCAGGTTCTTATCTTGCCCATCACCAACTGCAATCTCCTCTGCCCTCTGGTTTGCTTCCTCATACCCTGGGGCACCAAGTAAAGCCTTTTCCAAATGCTACAAGCTATCCATAACACAGCACAGTCAAGAAAAGCCAGTCCAGCACTCCTATCCTTCACACACCTCTCTAACTCTAGTTCCTCCTCAACACCTCTCTTGTGCCAGTAATGAAGGATTTCATAGCACAGGTTAATGACTTGATTGTCTCTCCTCAGATATGGATCAGAGCCAGGGTAAAGATCTGATCTCAGGTGTTATGAGTGGCAGTTAAAAAGAATCTCAAGTTTCCTAAACACTTAAGAACTTCCTTGATTTAAAAAATGATCTTAATGTTTTGCCAGCTCTTCTCTGCATTGCTCACCTAGTAGGAAATGAGTGGCACAAGAGAAATATTTCTACCCTCAAAGCTTTCTAATGTATGCAAGACCATTACCATATGTCTTTGGTTTGGGTTTTTTTTAACAGAGTTGGAGTAGATCCAGATGAAGATCTGACAACAGAAGCTGCAAGCCAGGTATGTCAGGATTTTAGACACACATAGTGAACTAAAAACTGTTCAGTTGTTAGCAGATCATGTTTGTCAAAAACACTGTTATAGCTGAAAATGTTTATAACAGGCAGGTTGAAAATAAAAAGGAGCTGCGAGGTCTCTTTATTGTACAAAGCACAGAGGAGATACATATATTTTTCGATATGCATGCACTCATGAAAATTTTGTAACTAAAAATGTTAGTTTTTTGAAGAAAATTATAAATAAATGTGAAGTTATCCTGAGAGGTCTAATAAACAAAATAAGAGAAGTATTGCCTTGATAAATCCAAATATTTATCACCTTCCAAATGCTGCATTTATAAAAATAAGATATCTCAGAACAATGTTTAATTCTCTGGAATAATAAAAGAAAATGTGTAATGTCCAAGTCTAGAAGGTCAGGTTTCAGAAAATATTTTTCAGTTATTTTTCACATGGAAACCTAAGTACATCGTGAACTTGAAAACTCTGAACTAAAGGATGCTATTTAACAAGCTGCAGCTGTTCATCTCTTGCCTTCCCTTTTTTGTCATGCATGTATGACACTCTTTTAAATGCAGCACTGCCTGCAACAGTAAAAATCTATAGAGAGTCAATACATAGGGGCATAACGTGCTTCAGCAAGGTAAGTGGAACAGCAGTGGGGCTAGGAAGAAGCAACGCTATAGTTGACAAGTTGCCAAAGCAAAAGGCAAAAAAGGGCCTAATACTGTGTTCCTGTTTCTAGGTAATACCATCCCATGCACTCTTTCAGACTGCACAACTGGAGCTAAATTGAAATCACCCAACAGTGATATAAACGTAGAAAACAAGTTAGGGCAAGGCATGAATAAAATAATCTAGCCAGTTGAAATTGCATTAAAGATACATTAAAATTCTGCCTAATGATATCTTACATACTTAGTATTCTTAACATTTACACATTTGCACATATCTGAAGGCATTTAGGGCCTCAATTTTCATTGAAACTGAATGGAATTTCAGGTGCCTAATTGTCCTAATGTTTCTTTGAAAAAAAAGGAAAAATATTATCAATATCTGATCTTATCCTTAGCTTTACAACTCAGTCAGTATTAAAAGAGCTAGCAAAACACCCCGTTGCACCATGCCAAGATACCAATTTATTCTGAGCCTGAGGGGACTAATCACTAATACCACTCTCCTAAGCACCTTGGTATGAATTCTTGCAGTGTCTCTCCCCAGATTCTGACTAAGGCCAGGACACAGAACCTTAATCTTAATCTATTCTTGATTGGATTTTAAAGATTATATAATTTCAGAAATCTTCTACTTTGCAGCACTCATGAATTACCAAAGATCAGAGAATGCTGAATGCAGTATAAAATTGACTGAATGCATTATTTTGCAAAAATCTGATTTCTTCAGAAGTCAATAGGCATCTAATTTTCTCCTTCTTTTATTAAAAATGAAAATAGTCATGTTCATGAATAACAACAACACATCCAGTGTCCCAACCGTGCCCTGTAAATTAACACCTATATCTGTTGACAGAACTCAGCAATACAACACAGAAGGTGTAAATAAATATAACACCTTTCATGCCCTATCATGTCCAAGTCAGCATTCCTTATGGTGGTAAATTTTTACCTTGGAAGATAGTATTGCTACTCTGATGATTTTTTTCCTCCCTATGGTATTCTATTTTCATTTGTCTGACTTTTTGTATTTGATATCTCACTCTCTTACTAATTCAGACCTCTGTTGTATTTTCTGTAGCCCTCTTTGTTTTAACTCAGTACCTATCACAACTATTCAATTTATACCAGGTTGTTTCTTTTAATTTTCTCTTCCATCTCCTCTCTCTCTCATTCCTCTTCTTTCCCTTTGATTTTTTTTATTTCTAATATGATATTTTTATTTAATTTACCTACTTTTCATTTTCTTCTTATGCTAGTGTGTCTTCAAAGTGAAAGCAGTTGTTTTTCTTGCATATATTCCTGGACAAATAACATATCAAGTGCCAGTATTTCCCATTGCCAAAGCTCTTGCCCAGATAAACTTTAAACCATGTGCCAACTCTCAATGCCGTTAATTGGCACTTTGAGGGGATTGTAACAGAAATAAGAACTGAAAATCTTCTCAAGAGTAAGAAGTTTAAAAACCAACAAAAATAGTGGAAAATAATCTAGGCGCTTCCCTTCTCAGCCAAAGTACTCAGCCAGAATAGGGAAGCCACAAGGTCTGCTGCAGAGAGTCGAATCTACCTCCTCTGTGACCACTCTAACTACCAGAACACAGGGTATCTTGCTGTGGGATCCTTAATCCACATCTGTAACCAGATCTGGATTTGTTTAGGGGCAGAAAAAGACTTAAACACCTTCTCCCTCATTAGTACTATTGCCAGAGGCAAGAGCAGCTATATGGCAGCATAACTTTTCCTTTGCTACCTCTTAATCTTGATCTCCCTTCTTTTCTTCCTTTCCCTCCTACAAACTCAATTTTCTTTTCTCTGAAGGAATTAAATTTATTTAGTCCAGACTTCCATGTACACAGTTGTTTCTGGACTTCTGATTATGCCTCTAGACTTCACCATACCGTGCCCCCATCCATTAAAAAAGCATCTCTCAGTTTCTTGGTGTCAGTTCTGCCTTGCCTTACATTTCCTTAAATGTGTTTATCATCAAATTATTATCACAAAAAAGTATAAACAGAAAAAAGCCTCATTCATATCTATGTATTTACTGATGGAGTGTCATTACTGGGTTCTGAAAGAACTGAATTACATAACACATACTACAGATAATATATATATATTATTGTATAGAAACTATCTAAAAATAAAAAAGCAGTTTGCTGCATATCACATACATTCAGAGTATAAAGACCAAAAGCTAACTCTGATAAGCAGAATGCGGGGTACATAATCACTAAGCAGAGCTACAAAGTTATGTATTGAAAAAAAGACAAAAGCTTTTATAGCAGTGAGCTTTTTAACTAATTTCCCATAAACAAAGACAGTCAATATCATATTTTATTCAGATGGTTTATGTATCTCAGAAATTCTGCTATGTTAACATCTATCAAGACACTGTAAAATATATTTTCTACTAACATTTTGGAAAAATGTTGAGATGTAGTATTGATCTCAGGAGAAAACTAAAAAGCCTGCAAAACACCTATCAATATAATCTCTATCAAACTAGTGTTCATAGTTTATTTAACGAACCTAGTATAACAAGGGAATTATTTATACTTTCCCCACCAGTTTCATCAGCCAGCTGGTTGGTGAATTTATTGCAATTAAGTAATGAGAATAATCTCCATATGGGTAATTCCATAACATTAATGTATAATAGGAAAATAAATTTTTAATATTTTATTAGATCAAAACATGAAAATTAGATAAATTGGTTTAAAATTGCATAATGAAAAATATTCCCATTAAAAAATAATCTAACTTGCAGCAAAACACAAACAAGACAATAATGAAGTATCTTCAGAAAACTGGCAATCCCATTCCTAATTCCATCCTGCCACTAAATTTTCCACTAGTACCGATGTGATGCCCAGAGTACAACTAAACTAGCTGTCTTTGTACAGATGACTGTTTCTAATGTATTATTTCAAATTATCACCCTGAGAAAAAGGACATTCGTCCATCTATCTACCTGTGCAGTACACCCCAGAATTATCTTGCAGAATGGAAAGCAGTGTCTTGAGTCTTATTGACTCAAGTTGTGTTCCTCACCTTGGAAAGAGGCACAGAAAAAAAAGTAGTGTCATAATTATTAGAAAATCATGATCCCTTTTGGAATGTCTTTTTGTCAAACATACACAAATAGCATCTGATATAGTAGGAGTAAACTGAAGTAATCCCACAATGGCAATTAAATGAAAATATCATTTTATCGATCTCAGAATATAGTGCCTCTCAGCTCCTTAATAAAATTTGAATCGTTAATACAAGTAAATGCTGCATTCTTCCAATAATAGCAATAAGAAATGTGGTATATGAGCCAATTTGCTCCTGGACTGATTCATAGAGACAACATTTGTGTGCCAAGGCAGTTTTTAAATTACAAAAAAAAAAAAAGGTGCAGTTAATTGTAGTTCAGTTTGACATGTATTTTTAATATTGGAACTCCATGTTTTATTTATGTTATAAAAATGCTTTTCACTTTATTCATTTGTTTATTTTGCAGAGTGCATCTAACTTGGATAAAAATACAACCAAAGCTGAGAGTGCATGGCTGTTCAGAATATGGTATGGCTTTGACCACAAGTATCCTTTTCCGTTATAAACCATAGATTATATTTGCATTACAACTGGCATCTTCAAAATATTTAAGAATCCAAAAATGATTATACTTTCAAAAACAAAAACATAATTTATCTTGTTTAGTAAGGACAAGAAATTTTGAAAGTTCAGATACAGAATGTCTAGAGAAGCTGGGCAGTGCAGAGGCTGTGGGGAGTGAGAACGAGCTAAGAAGCTCTGCCCTACAGTAGTATGTAGACAACAGGTTTAAATAAATTAACCTTTTTAAATTCCAGGATAAAACTACTCCAATTATTAATCAGGTAGGGCGTAAATTCTGTTTGTGAAACCAGAAGGTTGGAAACTGAAGCAGCCCTGTGGCTGATGCCTGGCCGCATATTCAGAAAGCGATAGCTACGCAAGAGAAAGTAAAAATATTCGACACTGGTTTACCCACACTTCTTGCAAACAGAGAAAGATGCACCCATTGTGAAGATGTAGCTCCCAGGACTTCCTTGGAGCTCATACTTCCTATTCCCTGGATTCCTGAGCCTTTGTACTTCTATACACATTCCTACTGAGGCATGTATGGTAGAGGTCTTGAATATAGGTATCTGACGCTTTATTCTAGAAAGTCTAGTTTCCATGTCTTCTGCATTTCAAGAAAATATTTTAAGCGGTAGGTTTGTTTTTTGGTTTGGGTTGGTTGGTTTTTTTTAATATTCTTGAAAAGAACATCATCTCAAAGCCAAGGCAGAACATACACTGACACCCACGCTGTCACTAATGCCAATGCATAGATGGTAATAGCTACCATTCTAATTTATCATCATCTTAAACTGACTCTGCAAAGGCTTTGCATAGCTATCAGTGAGATCCCACAATAATCATCATGCCCTAAGCCTTTAGCAGAGATATATCATGCATATAAGAG
>NW_010333890.1:0-221 GCF_000700745.2 Antrostomus carolinensis
GTCTTAGCAAAACCAGGACAACTTCCCGTTTCATTTCCCAAGCGATCAAGATGTTCAGCAGCAGCAGCAGCAGCAGCGCAAGGGCTGTCGCTGTTGCGCTGGATCTGTCAGCGTAGATGCTGACAACGGTCCAACCTCGTCCTGCAGCCTCACAGGGCGGTCTCCCTGCAGCTGTGCTGTAAGGAAGGGAGTAGACACTTTCCAACAGCAGCAAGAGTGTT
>NW_010333890.1:646-944 GCF_000700745.2 Antrostomus carolinensis
CCCTCCCCCCCCCTGCCGTTGCTGGAGCAGCTGCTTTGACCTGATTGAAGCCGGCCGGGTCGTGTCCAGCCTCCAGCTCCGCTGCTCCTTCTCCCCCTCTGGCAGCCGCTCTGGCCACGGGCAGTGTGAAGGCACTAAGGAAGGGGCCCCATCCCAAAGCGGCTCCGGGCGCCACGTGTCCATCCCACTGAAAAGCGTCTGGGGCAGTGGGAGAAGTGACCTGGCCCTGAAGGCTGGGGAGGGCTTGGGGCCTGATAGACCCTGGGATCCTGGGGAGGGGGGCTTGCTGGGGTGGAGG